>NC_060254.1:49063440-49363917 GCF_921293095.1 Ischnura elegans | reverse complement strand
CCCTTTGACCCCCCTTATGACCCTCGATGGTAAAAAATCGACAATATGCAAACTGCTACGAACTGCCACACTGACTTGGGCACCCTTTAAAACCTATGGTTCCACGCTTTGGCTGTCATTATGGCCCGACGTTTAACTCTATGACCTTTGGCCCCCATTGTGACCCCCGGAGGTCAAAAAACCAACAACACGGATCTATGAACTGCCTAACCGACTTTGGCACCCTTCAAAACCTATGGTTTGACACGTTGGCTGTCATGATGGCCCGAAGTTCAACTCTATGACCTTTGACCCCCATTGTGACCCTCGGAGGTCAAAAAACCAACAATACGGATCTATGAACTGCCTAACCGACTTTGGCACCCTTCAAAACCTATGGTTTGACACGTTGGTTGTCATGAAAGCCCGACCTTTAACTCTATGACCTTTGACCCCCATTGTGACCCTCGAAGGTCAAAAAACTAACAATACTGATCTATGAAATGCCTAACCGACTTTGGGACCCTTCAAAACCTATGGTTTGGCACGCTAGTTGCCACGATGGCCCGACGTTTAACGCTATGACCTTTGACCCCCATTGTGACCCTCGTAGGTCAATTAGTGAATAATACGGGTATTTGGACAATACCAATGACTTGGGCACCCTATAAAACCCATAGATCGACACCTTTGTCGGTATGCTATTCTTTTTGCCACCCTTATGACCTTGACGGTGACCTTACTGGGTCAACGGTTGAATTTTCGTAAATAAAATTGTTATTTTCGGGTTTCTCGGGTCCGAAACCATAAGAATTGACACCTTGGTCAATGAAATTCAGACATTTTTCTATCTCGATTTTTTTAACATTGAAACCCCATAAGGCAAATTAAAATTTTTGGTTTGGACCCAAATTGTGAGGTCAAATGGTCAAAATTTTAAAATTTTGCTTACACTCAACAAAACTTAGGACCTTTTCCCATAAGTGTGCCAATTTTCATGAACATAGCTCTACGGAAAGTTACTAAAATTACAGGTCAAAAATGACACACGACACTTGGGACAGTCTGTATAACTAAGGGCACTGCCTATATCAAAATATTTAGAAAGTCTTAAATATTATTACATAACAAACAACTCGATTATGTTCCGATTGTGACGTGCTTCACTTCGCTCTTTAAATTTTCGTTTCGTTTTATTTTTAGATTAAGATCCAAATATTAAAATCGGGTATTATTTATTGAAAAATTAAGTTTAGCTAATAAAAATCGTTATCACTATCGGCGAAAGAGCAATAGATAGACCGGCGATAGATAGACCTACTCCTCACTAAAATCACCCCCAGTATGATCAATGGGATTTTATACAAGCGTAATTATACTACCTACTATAATACAGACAATACATAATAAGAAATATCGATAGTATCCCAGATTTATGGAAGGTTTAATTTCAAAGTGATCAGAGTTGATTCTTTTATCTACTTCAGCCACATTTTCTATGACTTTTAAGCCTTTTCAAATTCGTTAGCGGATTTCAATAATTCAATCCTCATTTTAAAATTGCGTTTTAAACATCACGTCTAAGCAGACAGAATATCACAAGAAAAATCGTCCTCTTATGGGCAACAGAGTCGTTTTGTTTTTAAAACGGAATGCAAACGAAAATGAAGTATTATTAAATGAGACTTCTGCGTACAAAACGTGTACCATCCATATAGTTAAAATGGACGTTTTTCGTAAAACCATATGTCAAAGAGTCAGATTGGACCCCTCCTTCGCAACTGTAATGCCCGAGTCCCTTTTATCCCTAATGCCCAAGAAAAAATCGCCTTATATAATCGGAATCAGAGAATTTTAATTACAAACATTTACGGAAATTTCCCCCATAGTTACCTTTTTCCATAGCTTTCCATTTCTGCTTCTTTTCACGCCCACACACATTCCATTCGCCTTATATTTTTTCCAATATCCGCCTGATTTGAATTTGATGGACGAACGTGCTTTGGAAATAAATACTAGGCGTTTTATTTCACCCATTTCATATTCAGATTAAAACGGCAAGAAAATACAATATCACCACTTGAATTCATGGTTTTCAAAGGCAATAGAAGCTGAACATCGTTTATAGCTACTGCGAAAGTGAAATGAATATAAGGGAAATATTTCTACCGAATATTTGAAGATGAATGAGGGTATACGTGATGGAGATAATACGGAATATCTGAAAAGGCTCCCAGTAAACCTACCAACCCATTTTCCCTCAGAAAAATGTATGAAATTTCCTGTTCAACCCGTCTCTTTAAGCAAATGGGATTATTTATAGCACCTTAAAAAATAAACTACTAGATATATTAACAAATCAATAAGCACCACATTTGTAGCGATTTGAAAGCAAAATATGGCATAGTATTTCATCAAGAGCCTCACACACTCAGATTAGTAAGGTGTGTCCATATGGCTGCGGTGCACAGTGGGCGGAAATCGGAAAAAGCCGGACAAAATTACAAAATGGCTTTTTTGGATAAAGAAACTTGAAAATTCGCGTCTTAACTTAAAACTGATTGAAATATATGGAATTGCACTTGATTTGACATTATTCTTACCCGTTACTGAGTTACAGAGGCTCAAACGTGAGCAAATTTCCATACAAATGCCCATGTTCAATTTTCAGATGAAAATTTTCCAAAGTAAGTAGATTTTGAAGTTAAAGGAGGAGTCTTACGGAATAAAAACCTATATCATCTATTATCATGGTGTTTTCTTTTCTTTCAGTTCCCGCAATTTTGAAGAAAAAATTAGGTAAATTTCTCCCATACAGTTACAATATGTAGGGCACTGTTTTTTTTTAATTATCCGCCCACTGTGCGGTGGGCGGAAATAGGTTAACCAGTATAGTAATTAAATAATAATAAAAATACCAGCGAACCCATTTCATACGTGACCGACTGCTTTGAAAACCTCTTTTTAAAGATGACTGAATGAATTTTCATACGAATGAATTAATTAATTACTCCAAACTTAGATACACACATTTTTTTACCCGCACAAATAAAAGGAGCTTATGTTGGTTGCTTAAATGGTGAAAAAACCAGCATGGAAGCTACCATCCTTAAAAATTAAATACGAGACAAGCCAGAACACAGAGAAAACATATATAATTTTCTGAAACATTATCATTACGAAACCGATGCGCGACAAAACAAACAAAGTGAAAACAAATCTTAAGGGATAAATACATGAGCATACAAGATATGTTTTTAAATACATGCTCGTTTGAAAACTTATACACAAACATACATATGCATATAAATAAACATAATACAAAGAACAAAGAATATCTTGTGGGCAAAGTAAATTTACCATTTTATTTGGACTTACCATCGTCACCTGACACTAGTATTGTTTCATTCCTCGCCACAAGATGTCCCCAGGCATTGTCACCTTTTTTCTCTCACCTCCAAAGCAATATTCCTCCTCTTCTATCGCCCACATTCCCTCCCCCCATTCCTTTCACTTCATCTCTCCATTCCTCGTGCAAAAAAACGACCTCTGCCTCCTTTTATTCCGACCTCACCTTCACCCATTTGCATTCCCAACTTTCACCGATGCCTCTTCCTTTTTCCTTTGCACTTTTCTCGTCTCCATTCCCCAGATCACAATTAACTTTCTCTCACCAAAATATTCCAACAAACTTTTCAATTGCCTCGTTCTTTTTTTTTTTTTTTTACGGTCTTCCAAGAGTATTACCCCCACATTATTTCGATTAAAATGGTAAACGCACCATTTAAATTCCGAGTCTAGCATATTATACAATCAATAGGTAAAAGTAGTAAAACATACTTTCCGGATGGCCACTACCAGTAATTTAGAAAAACTAACTAAGAAGATAACAGTTATTTATTATTTAACTAAAAATTTACCACCGCATGTTTTTATTCACTGTAAGAATAAAATTTCGATGCTGTTAAATCATCACCTTAAACTCCATTGATAAGTCTGGACGACCGATTTTTCCATTAATTAATTGGTGATGTTATTTCAAAAAGTGCCAGATTTAAAATAATTAAGACACTGTTTCGCGTACTGAATAGTTTTTCTTTCTAGTAATTCAGGGATGATTTTAGCCCGTTTCCACGTAAGTTAATTTTTATTACCCAAAGCTGTAATTGATAGTTTACCAATGTTCCAGCAGCTTTAGTGTACACTACTATTTAGATTTAGAGTCACTACAGGTATAATTTTCGGTTGTGAGTCAAATTGAAGAGGATAGATGACGGAGTAAATATACGAAAAAAAAATCCGTTTCCAAACAAAGAGCCCATTCATTTTCGGCGACCTCACCTTAATTAAATATTTCTACCTACAGAGAGCAAGAATACCTCAAGGGGATGCTAAAGGGAACAATTTCGAATGGATGTACACACCGTAAAACACCTGCTCCCTCGATACCATTTACACTTGAGCAAAAAACAAAGACAAAGATATTAACGAGTAATGTATTTTTGCTGCAGAGGCACAAAAACGGATGACCAAATATCGGGAATAAATGAAATATTAAATTTGCTTTACCTTAACAAGCAGTACGTCTGAATCGTTCGCTTTCTTTAGAAGCGATATTTCACCTAATATTATTTAAATTACGTACATATTGCTCTCAACTAGACTCTAATTATATTACCATAAAATAAATATATACAATCATAGTCAAAAACGGATATAATTTATTATTAGATGCGTAGATATTTTGATCTCACCCGCAATAGGAATTACAAGGTAACAAATTAATTTCTCCGCTCATTGGTTTGAATCGCAGCGGTGTTAGGGTAGTCGAATTTAAGTTCAGTCTAAAATTCATAAATCTTTCAAATCTGTAGTATAAAATGCAATTCAAAACTGAATATTTGAATAATTTTATAATCACGAGTGCAAATTAGATACGGATGACAAAACTTGAAAACATTTCTAAAATGTGAACCTACATCCACATGAAATATTATAAACTTATGTTTTGAAATGTAATTTACTCTGTTGAAAAAATAATGGAACCCCTTTATACTACGGAGAAAAAGTTAGTTTATAGCAATATTATATCTAGAGTTTAACTCCTTATAACCCAATGTTGCTTCAAAGCAATTTCAAATATGTATACATTTTGAGCCCTATTCAGGAAATATTTATGGTACGCCGTCTTTTGTGCTCTAAAGTCTAATTACGGAATATGTGACTGCCACCAGAATTATAATTGATTAGTTCATTGTAAACGATATTTAAATTAAAATTCATGAAATTCCATTTTTCCCAGAAGCAACTCTGGGTTATAAAGGGTTAATGTCTATAAAAATTGACCTTCAATTCCACGAAAACGCCTTTTATTTTTCAATATACTTAATTAAATCTGAGAATTTTAATTTCCTCTAAAATTCGAGAAAAATATAAAAGCGGCATCAATATGTATGAAAATGCACATCTTATTTACTACATCAGCAAATCAATCGATGAGCTGCACCTTATTACGTGTTTTAAACTCAATTTTATGAGTTGCATGATCGAAAAATGTTGGCATACGATGCTGCTTCAATATCAAAAATGGCTATAGCAATTGCTAATATGTGGATAAAAATTGCTCCAACGTTGTTAGTCACTATCCCATAAAAAATCGCCTCCCAATAAAAATTACGCCATCCTATTGTGAAATGTATTTTACGGATGATCATAACTTATATTTTTGTCAATCTCAATTATGGATCCCCGATACGTTGAAATATCGCGCAATTCATCGATATTTTGATTATATATCACGGAATTTTGTTCCTAGTCCGTTAGTTTTTTCAGCGCAGCTTGGCTTATCCTCCTCATAGTTCCACCAGAACCTATCGCTAACCAGCCTTGCACCATTTACGTCCAACATACTCCCTTTCCTCCATTAGCACTCACTGCCTCCGGTCAAATTGAATTATCCAACGTTTTACCCTTCTCTCGGCACCATTCGCATCTCAAATCCATACACACTCTCTCTTTTACCTGCACGTATATCGGTTCGCTCCCCAACCTTCCCAGATACCCTTTCGCTATTATGGCGGGTGAGCGGCAAAGGTACTTTTCCCCATCACACCTTTCACTTCCGAATAAACACTTTTTTTCCTATCGCGTCGACGAACGCTAACATTTACTCCTTTCTCTCCCAGCCTGTTTTGTCATCCTGAAGAGATTATTACCATGCTTTCTTCCTCTTTTTCCATGAAATTATATTTTAATTTAATGATTTTAAGGGTTACCAGCCACCACGGCTTAAAACTACACATTTTACGGCACATAACTACACTTACTAGATTTTATTGCTGATATCCTCAGTTATTCACTATAATGGGAATTACATAAAATATTTCGGGCATGAATTTTGTATGATATAATTAGATCAAATCAACTATTTCCAGACTACATTCTAAATTGCAGGAACACTGTCCATTAAAAAGACCTGGTAGGCGAGGCTACTTTGTGGTATTGCGACAAGATAGATTGAAAAGCAAACTTTGATGTATTCCATGTAGTATATATTAAAAGACTCGACTGGTTGCAACCTTTTCAGGCAAGAGGTGGTGACTAGATTAAAAATAGGTAAAAGAGGTATAAATGCTTTAAAAAGTAAACATTATCTGTATTCTGCACAGCATTCATAAAAAAGTCGACCGGTTTCAAAATTTTCGTGTCATTTTTATTTTTTAATCATCAGGTCAACGTGTACTTTTGAATCTATCATCACTTTTCATGCACAAATACAAGAATGGTGGCGAGAATGGAAATTTCAGCTCGGAAGTAGAAATTATCAAAAATTTAAATTCTGTGCCCTCCATTGCGTGCACTTTTGGATATAGCAGTTATTTCGGCTCCCTCTATATTTTAACGCAAAGATTCGAGATGAGCTCAAACCACAAGAAACGCCAGAGCTCACCCACGGCTAAAAACCCTTTCGGCAGTGTTCGCCTGCTCCACTTTCCATCCATGAGATACGAAAACCGCACAGGGTTGAAACCACGAACGTGATTAAGCTCTTCTCTCAGGCGCAATAAACTCGGATTGAGGAAATTTCTTTGAAGCATGATGGCAAGAATAACGTACTTAGGCTACGGAATTACGTTTCGGATTTCGGTTCAGGAAATCTCTTGCCCTTTTTGCGAAATTGCCAATGCATATATTATCCATCGAGTAAAATATTAGTAGCTGTTATTAATAGTTATTTGAAACACGCCACCATTGATTCCAAATTACCCAGAACAATATATCCCTTGGAATTTATATAATTTTAGCCTTGGCTCTAGGTGCATAGCCCTTCGCTGATAAGGATACCTTTCAACTCTCATCTCTTTGGTAAATTCATCCACGATAATTGTTTCATTTGCATCTCACATCACCCTCTTATTTTCTATTCCATATTTCTCTTTGGTATGGAATACTTATATAGAATTTCCTTTTCAGATTCAATGACTTGAGTCGGTTAAGTACTCTTGGGTAAAATATCGGGTATATGTCCGTTATTAAGCTGTTAACCACTAAAAAGCAGGTTCTAAGGAAAATAAAAGCAGTTTTTCTCATTAACCCATTCGCTGCTGTGAACGTAGCCGGTACGTTCACACGGTAGGCTGCTGTGAACGTACCTTTACATCCTCCCTGCTATGCATTTAGTGCTTTCACCACACAAGACGGGTAGATTTCCGAAGGGTGGGCAGAAGTGAAACGAAAAACAAAGTAAAACTTCACGAATTACGTTGACAAGATAAATATCGAAAAATAGTATTACAATATTGCTCTTCCAATGCTTGAAAAATCTATCTCATCGTTTGATTGGTACACGCCACCATTGTGATTCCTAATTATCCACGATAATATTTCTCTTCTGATTGATATGACTTAAGCTTAGGATCTAAGAGCATAGCTAATCAAAGATAAGAATACCATTCAACTCTAAAATCCGTGGTAAATTCGTATCCGCTAATGTTTCCATTAGCATGTCACATCAGCCCTATTTTCTTTTGCGTATCCTCTTTGGTATAGAATATGTGGAATTTCCGTTTCAAATCCAACGGCTTGAATCGACTAAGTGCTGTTGGGCTAAGTATTTGGTGAAGGTTCGTTATTTAACTGCTAAACACAAAAAAGCCAGGCTGTCTGGAAAATAAAAGTAGTTGTTATTTTAAGTTGTAGTTCACTTGTTAAATAAACCCTCATGAGTCATATCGACAAGAAATGATATCGAAAAATAGTGTTAGAATATTTCTTTCCAAATCTTGGACAACTACTTTCATCATTTGGTTGATACAGGCCACCAATGAGATTCCCAACTACCCAGGGCAATATTTCTCCCCGGACTGATATACCTAATTTAAGCCTCCGCTCTAGAAGCACAGCGCATCCATGATGATACCTTCCGACTTTAAACTCTTCCGTAAATTCATCCCCGATAATTTTGTAATTCGCATCTCACACCAGCCAAATTTTCTTATCCATATCCTCTTTGGAATGGAATATACGGAATATCAGTTTCAATCTCAATGACTTGAGTCGGTCAAGTGCTTCTGGGTTATATATCCGGTATCGGTCCAATATTGAACTGTTAGCCACAAAAATACTCATTCTCAAGAATTTAAAAGTTGCTGAAATCATTAAATAAAACTTCACCCGCTGTATTGAAAAGAATTGATATCGACATAAAAAATGTTAAAATACTGGTCTTTCAAATCTCGGACAGCTATCTTCATCATTAGCTTGATTCAAGCCACCATTGTGATTCCAAATTACCTAGGACAATATTTCCCTTCAGACTAATTCAACTTAAGTCCCAACTCTCGGAGCCTACCAAAGTTCAACCTACACCTTTCAACCCTAAACTGTTTGGTCTTTTCGTCCCTGCTACTTCTTTCATTCGCATCCTACATCAGTCCTCCTATTTTCTTTTTCACGTTCTCTTCTATCTTGCTGACTTTCCTCTCAATTTCCTCTCCCATCGCTTCTTCACGTCATCCGCACGAATGGACAGCCGGGATCCTCTTGCTCGCTTTTCTACCTCCAACAAAAGAAATATAACCCGAGCCAGCGGGTCGCGTCTCTAGGGACGCGACCCGCTGGTCCAGCCGAGCTGAGCGGCAATTACTGGATCGCCCGCTTGCTCCCTTTCAGCCCTCTCGCAGACTGAAAAGGGGCGGGCTCTGTCCCTCTACCTCTCTTTCCACCTCCGCCTCCAGGAAGTTTGTACTTCCCGTTAAAAGGTCAACACTCGCTCTCATGTTTCGAGGCAGACGTGACTTCGGTCAACAGTGCAGTCGTGTCTTCAACTGTCCACGCCTACTACTCATGACACAGCCCAGAGTATTAAAAGAGCGATAACATGACGATACCTCCACTGCACAAGCGCTCAGAAATCGCCCACCGAATCTATTCAGGTCATCTAGGAGCTCGACAATACGAGCATGCTCAGCTGGCAGTAACCGGAGCATATACGCTCACCTTCTATTCTCCAAGGTTCGTAGGTGAGTGTTTGAGCATCGGCTACTGCCAGCTGAGCACGCGTGCATTGTTGGAATCCTAGATGAGCCGATTTAATTCGGTGGGCGATTGTTGAGCGTTTATGCTGTGAAGGCATGGATACCCCTACGAAAAAATTGTATAAAACTGTTTCAAATTTTTATACATTGCCACGGCAATGTATAAGAATGTATAAAATTTTGAAACAGATTTATACAATTTTTTCATAGGGGTAAGTTCAAACTAAAATTTCGATTTTGGGTAATCTTAACAATAATATCAAATAATTTCGAGCAATAATCAACAAAAAGAAGAATAAACTTGAGGCTGGATGGCAATACTTGGTGGAACTTGGTGACAGGAAGCATAATAAAAGATACACTGTTTTCTGTTCCACAGAAGTTTACTCAGCAGCAACTCTGTCGAACATACAGCAGTATATCTTTTATTATGCTTCCTGTCACCAAGTTCCACCAAGTATTGCTTACTTACCGACCCAGGTTTCGGCATCGCACTATGTGATTTTCACTTTTGGAAATGACATAGTGTAATGTCGAAACCTGGGTTGCTAAAGTAAACTTCTGTGGGACATAAAAAGAAGAATCCTTTTACAGGTGAGGCTACAAGCACGGAAGTAAGGAAACAATTCATCAAATGCCACGTATGAAGCATGTTTCTCTATCGAAGCGAGGCTTGGACGCTAACGGCAGCAGATAATTCAAGAGTGGAAGCATTTGAAATGTGATGCTACCGAAGAATGATGAAGATAAACCAGAGCGACCGTGTAAGTATTGAGGAATTGCTAAGAAGAGCGGTAGAAAAGAGAAGTCTTCTAAAAACCTTCAGCAGAAGACGAGACAGTTTAATTGGCCGCATGATGAGACATGATGGCTGAAAGAAAACAATCGTAGAAGGGCAGGTGGAAGGAATGAATGGCAAGGGACGCCATCGAATGAGTTACATAGGACAGGTTATAAAGGGTGTAAAGGAGAAGAAATACGTCGCTATAAAAAGGCTAGCGGAGAGTAGAGAGGAATATATTGTAGAGGTGCGCCAAACCAATCTTAGGATTGTTGACTAATGATGATGAAGGTAATGTCGAAGTTTTTTTTCACGGTAGCCAAGTGCGTTATTACCTGATCGTTGAGGACCTGATGGGACAATAAACATGGGCATCGGTCTCTTTCGGCGATCTTTGATTTGTGGCTGGTGCAATCGACTACTAGGTCTAAATTCCCAGATAACACTACTACCTCACCAAAACCATCCAATATAATCTGACTTAACCTCAATTTCACATTTGATAAAGTGATTATCTGTTTATTTTACACATAAGAAAACGGGTAGGTAGTCAACGAAAGGTGAATTTGGGTGATCAACGGGTATATTTAATGTCGTGATAAAGTGACAATTTTTATCTTATAAATCTTTATTTATCTAATTAATTGAAGAGAACATTTTTATTTGTTTTGGTTTGGCCCCACCTTTTTGAACTTAACAAAAGAGGTGCCCTTGATTGGCGGGCTCCATAGAATAGTGAGTCCCCCCCCCCTACTCCCTTAACACCCGAAGGGTACCCTCAGTACAATATGCGGCGCCGAGGAAAACCTCATATAGTGTACTAATAGAGACACGAGAACAACTCTGTGGAAGAATGGACATGCTAGAGTCCGTGAGAACATCATTCAATTATACAAAGTTTTTTTCAATGGTTCACTGGGCTTACTATTTCATAAAGAGTTAAGTCACGAGGAAAGCAAGTCCTCGTCTCGAAGCCGTGGCCTCATTCAAACAGAAAGACAGGAAAAAAAGTCCTAGGAGCAAGGGAGGAAGATGAATGAATACTTGGAGTGTAGAGAAGAAGGGAGAGAAACTTGAATAGTTAAAAGAAACATAAAGATGGAAAATTGAGTCGATAAACAAGAGGCCAGTGTCGACCGACATGAACTGATATTCAAGTGGTTTCCCCCGAGTCGCTTGCCTTCTCTTTTATTTCAGAGCACGAACACCTCGTTCGCCTTACAAGGGGACAGGGACATCAAGATGTCGTCGGGCGCAGTAGTGGCAATTAACAGGAGGCGGGAGCAAGATGAATGCCAGGGAAGGTAAGGGGAGGTATTGGGAGGGAATTCTATAGTGGAATGGAGGAGAGTAACCCCTTTGCTTTCTCTCAGTGCAGAGTCAGCGGAAGTTTCGAGTGTAGAAAGCGGAGTTGAGCGGATGTGAAATCTTTTCTGAAGCACTTAGAATTGTCCTCTTAACCCCATCTCTTCCTAGTCCGCCCCATAACCCTCCTCTCAAGAAACGCTCGCCAATCGCTCCGATCTTAAAACTCACAAACGTAAACAAATATCCTTTTCCTTTCGTGATATTGAAAGCCCTCCAAAAAGTTTCCACTTAGAAAAGCGTTCGTTCCCTAAGTAAAATAAAGAAGCATGTCTTCGTCTCCTTCAGCTCGCTTTCAATAAGGCTCCCTTTCTCTTATCCTCACCTGTACCACCTACCTCCCTGTCATATGGACTCCACCTCTTTTGCTTTGCCTTCCACGCTTCGTATCCTTGGAGTTGGTTCATTGCTCTTGGGGTTCGACTCTTAGCAACGAGCGTCTTTACAGAACACATTGCTTCCACTCGACCATTCCTATTTCGTGAAATATACCTTGTAAAACCCACAGAGATAATGCAGAGTAGAGCTTGTAAACGTTTAGCTTTATCTCAAGATAATAGTTTAACCGGATCACTTTCTCGGATGTAAAAGCTTTAAATATGTGGTACAAATAGTAGTTAACAATATTGTATTTTAAGTTACCTTAAATTTTCAATATGATAATAATTCCTCAAAATAAAATAATGTAACCCTTTTGACAACTTTAGCGTAGCACCCTACAAGATGTGCCTTTACATCGATCAAGGTTTGTTTTGTATCTTTATTTTGGGAATACACAGTAAATTTATTTATGACAAAGAAGGCCAGTTGAAGGTATAAAGTTACCAGTAGGCAAATGCATCAAAATTCTGCTTACGAAATATAGACTTAGAAAACGCATCTACTCATTTAAGAAGTTTGATAGCAGGGCCAGAGTGGTTTTGATTGCAGCTCTAGTTCCTATAAGTGCTGATTCATTGTTAAAAGTTGGATCTAGATTGATGGTTATACCACCATTGTTACAAACTTCACGTGGTAAAAGAAATGAATTATATTCCTTTACTCATTTTCGAAATTTAAAAAAAAGATTCTAGTGGAATATTTACGTGCGTACTAAAAAGATATGGTAGACTTTCTTTAATCTCTGAAAAGTTTCTCATTTTCAGCAGCTTGTCTCACAAAATACTTAAAAATCAAATTAAAAAAGGTAATAATGCAAGTTCTTTATTTTCGTGGTTATAATATCAATATCAAATTCTTTAAGCTAGGTTTTACTTGTAAAAGGGCAACCTTGCAAATAGCTTTTCGATTCCGCAGAGTAAATATTGTGAACTCACTCCCTATCCTCAATAATAACAAATCAAAGCCAAATTATTTGATGTTTTTGAGCTTTCCAAAATATGTACGCATTCTTTAAAATAATTGCAAGTATCTATGAATTGAAACACATAATTTATGCTTCCTTCAATTGAATTGTGCTATAACATTTTCCAAATTAGGTAATGGAATATCGCGTCATCAATTTCACCTGGACTAACGATCCATAAAGAAAAAATGCCAGTCTTGCAAGCGCATAAAATATAATGAAAAATTTATTTCACAATGACATATCGCAGCTATCAAATTTTCGACGGGAGAAAGTATGACGTATGCAAACCTATTAGTGGAATTATATGCAGGTGGCGCCACACGGATACGACGTATCCAGTAGAGAGACATTTATTACGTGTCGGGAAAGCAATTTAGCCGATTAAAACGGGAGGTGAATCTATGTAAAACTTAAACAGAGCCTATAGAAATTATTAAAAAAATAGTAACCATTTAACCATGAATTGACGTAAGGATTACGACGAAGGGTACTTATCTTCTTTAACTTACCTAATGTTTGAAATTTAACGGACAAAGCAAAAATTAAACCTTAAAATTTGGAATGATGGCATTCACCCACTTTGACTGCGCAGAGAAGTAATATTTTGTTACCCAACCGAGTGCTAATAAGACAGATAACCAATACGTTGTGATATACGCACTACTTCCGCCAATACCTTGCGACACTCTTTCGTGTTTGGTAATGAGGGAAAAATATTCAAATTTTGGAAAAAGGACGGGTTGGACCTATAGAATGTAACAAGACAAAAGAAGGCAGAACTCAGTGAAATATGAACAATAGTAAATACCAGCGTTGGTAAGTAATCGAGTAAAAGATATCGGATTACATGTAACGATTACTTTTGCTGTAATGCCTCGTTCAGATTAGGATTGTGCGAGCGACCGTCCTAACAATAGTTGGCCAAACTAGCTGTGAGAATGCATGTCCGGACAATAGTTCACGTAGTTCCGAACGTTGCCACTTTACGATAGTTAGGCGCTGGGAGACCGGAAGAGGAAGCGACAAGAGAAAGACGAAAGTTCTTAGAGCTCCCTTCGCTCTATTTTTCCATGGATTTGTCCAAGCAAGGAAGAATATGGGCGGAAGAAAAATAATTCGTTAAATACGAGCAGAACAAAGTAACATCTTGACCCTGCATACCTCAACAGCCTTACTAACCGTCAATTTCTCGTTCACTTAGATGTCAGTACTAGTGGGCAGCACAGGTTTTAAATATCGTTGAGAGAATTCACGATAGTTCCAACGATTGCTGGAATAATCGTAATCTGAAGGAGGTATGATTTTTTAATTGCAAGGATAATTTGTTCCGTATGTGGAATTACGAATTTGGTGATAATTGAAAATAACTTTATAAAACTTATACTCATTACTGCACGAATAGATAGTTATTCGTATTATTCTAGACGAATAGATCCTATGTGAGGTGGTTCATTTCTATGCCGAAAGTAGCAACTACTAGTAGCGAAAAGATTTCTGACAGGGAATATTTTTTATCTTGCACTCTCAAATATCATTTGCCGGAAAAATGCGAAATAAATAACGAAAATGGCATATACTCCCGCCCGCCCAGCCCGCGTGAAAAATGACCGCTCGGAGTGATAGACATGCGAGCACTATAAATCTGAAAAGAGTCGCCAGCGGGCCACACGAGGTGCGAAAAACTGACGTGACGTCGAGGTGCGCTGGGCTTTTGTGCTTTACGTATCTACCGTGGAGATTGCCAACGGCGTGAGAAAAAAAAGAGAAAAATGGATTAGAATTGGAATGTGGATCAAAAAGAGATGCAAATTTGAATGTGTAAGCGTGTAGGCGGAAGGACGGGGGTGTTCGATACTGAGGAATGAGGGAAAAATATTCGGATTTTAGGAAACTGAATGGGTTAGACCTATAGGATGTAAAGGAGCAGATGAAGGCAGGATTTTGGGAAAGAAGAACTACAGTTAATGCCATCGTTGGTAAGTTATTGAGTAAAAGTAATCTGATTACTTGTAACGATTAATATAGTTCTTGTATGGAGTTTAATCTTAGAAGTAAAGGTCAAATAAATTAAATGCAAAATTTTTGACGACGCGTCGTTCCGATATTTTCATATATCTTTAACAGGGCTATTAATATTGTTTACAATAATTTAAGGCATGATGGGATGAGCGATTTTTACATTAATATATTAAAAGAAGGATATTGCATATAAATGAAAAAGAAAAGACAAGAAGTTTGATAAATAAAAATGCACTTCTACACCTATACTCCACGATTATATAAATTACTACATAAATTGAGGTCATGACAAAGGTATCGATTACTTGCCATGATTACTTTTGCATTTATTTTCCTGGTAAAATTACTTTTCGTGCACAAAAAATCAGAATTTTCGATTTAAGTAAAATGTAAATTTACTTTGTGGGATCCAAACAGACACTATTACCGACCATGGCTTGAACAACTTACAATTAGTTATGACGAAATTATTGAAGCTACATGTAACATTAGGCAATTTTTTCTTCCATAGACCTCATTATTCTTTTCAAATTACATTTTATTCTCGTCTACCTACTTAAAGCATTTTTTTTCATTGGATTCCCTCTGAACAATCCCCTCTCTCCACCCTCAGCAACTCCTAGGCAACATTATATCTGTATTCACTAAACATAAACATGAAATCAATAAAAGTATTCATTAAACATAAATATCAACCGTTACATACAGCCCGTAGCACAGTGTCATTGCGGAACGAGCATATCTTTACAAAAAGTGCATTTTATTTTCTTATATTGCTATTTGACTACATATTGCCGCAAAATTTAAGCAGTTTTTCAGAATAGCACTGAATATTTTATCAAAATATGCCAGTTAACACTCCTAAATCTGTGAACGCGCATGGTCATCATATGAAGACTGAGGAGAGGTTATGAAATTACACGGTTTTTTATCACGTTGAATGCTACGATACCTAATTAAAATATGAAGCCAGCGTCGTGTAAACTTCACAGCTTCACAAAAGCTGACATATTAATTATTTGGTCATTGGATGTGTTAAGTCTTGTTAATTCCTTGTAAATACCTTTTCAAATTTAATCGAGCGCGAAAGCTTTCGGATGAAGCCTAGCGGACAGATAACAGAATTTCTTTAATCCCCACAAAATTGCTTTGGATATGGCGCGTAGATTCACAAATAATTACTCTTCTACTGCGCTCTGGCCCACTAAATCCGCTATTCATTTATTAAACCATAAAGTGAAGAGTTTTGATTTAAATCACGTCATTCATGGAGGAAAATATACTCTGTTAATTCGAATGACGTCAAGAAAATTTCAGCAGGAAAGCCAACCAAAAAAGACAAATGCATCTACTATTACGTGCCTAAATAAATTTAGGAAAGTTTTTTGAAAACTCGGACTTAACCTATTGACTGATCCCATTGCCCTGCAAATATTCTGACCGCTGCATAAAAAACTTTTGAGTAGGACTTTTTATAGCCTCAATCCCTCCCAGATTAAACACGTCTATCTAACTGCCATACTTTGGCAGCATTACATGGTAAATTTAAAGGCTTCATAAGAAAATCTTGAAAATTAATCTTGAAAAGCTGCATTGCACCTGGTTTACTTTGAATTTATGTTGGCCATCGTCCTTCAATAACGTTGAAGGGTTTATTTCGATAGATTCTTAAAACAAATTTTTGAAAATAATTCCTTGAGAGTTGTTATGCATTTGGTTTACTTCTAATTAATGTCATGTTGAATTGTGATGAAATGATGAAATTATAAAGCGCTATGTGAAGCCCATAAACGGACCCAAAAGTGGTAGTGGAAACGAAATTTAATTCGTTTGCAAAAAATGAATGAGAGGATGACTATTTTTCTCAGTAACGTGAAGAATTATAATTCGCTCGGGAGCTTAGAGTACCGGACTTTCTCCGTGGGCATCAAAACTTGTTTTCACGAGTTGGGATGAAGGCTCTCACCTAACGATTGGAATGTTTGTAGTTTTTGTTGCGGGGAATTTTCTAACTTGGAAATTTTTCGACACCTGTTTGGTAAGACTTTTTCTTCCGGGACTGTGTATGTTCTCATTTCTAAAGTCTGTCTAGTTTAAGCCGAAGAAGGAGTTATTAATATATTCGCCTGATTTAGAATATATGTCATTAGGCAATCATGTTTTTAACTAATTATAAAATGATTTTGTGCTGATTAAGAACAAATAACTGATATGATGGCTTTGAAAATAGTTTCAATGCATTGGAAAGTAGGCAAGCATAGCGTAAAAACAAGCATATCCTCAATATTCACCGTAGATATTGGAAAGACAAGAAAAATTAGAAAAAGCACCATAAAATTTTATATAATAGCAACTCAGGGATACTTTTCTTTTTGCCTTTATTTAAAGCCACGCCAAATTCTAGACAAATGATTGGCAAACAAAATTCAGTGACTGATCCCAAGGCACTACCTACCAAAAGTCACCTTCGCCCGTAGTAAATCATGCATTGAAATGACAGGCGCACCGCTTGTGCTCCCAACTCCCCAATGTCTTCTATGAGAGATGAATCATATAAGTCAGACGATATGCATTCAGTTAACTATCCACGATCCATTAGAGATTTGAAAAGATTGAATACGATGTATCAAATAACTACGCAAAAATACTTTTCTATTCTACTAAAGGTAAGCGTGCACGATCCACGCATTAGCAGGTCCAAAAAAAAAACTTCAAGCACCATTTCCGCACATATCGTCAGCATATATACGCAAGCTTGCATACTAATTCCTGAAACGTAGAATAAAAATTGCTCCTCGGATATTTATCTCATAGTGTAAAGTGTAATTAGAATTGAAATATAATATTACAGTAATAATAATAATAAATAGAAAGGTAGAACTATGGGCCAAGAAGGAATTACATGGATGACACATTAATGACCTCAATCAACCATATGTTGATAAAATCTCATCAAACAAATGGTTGTCATTGAGTGACCTTTATGGAGAAACCGAAGGGTTCATGCTTGCAATACAAGACCAGGTTATCCGCACTTAAAATTATCCAAATATAATATAACATATTTTCAAGTGCCATAACAATCCAACACATTATATCTAGCTGTAAGATGTTAGCTAATACAGAATATTTAAGTGGACATAATCAAGATGAAAAAATCATCCACCAAAAACTGTTAATATAAGACACGGTCTCAGGCGTTACTTTGTGGAATTGCTTCATGTTAAATGAAATAAAATCACTATGTTTTATTCCACACTTTATTTTAAATCGTACGACCCGGGTTTCAACATCTAGTGTTATCCTGATGATAACACTAGATGTTGAAACCCGGGTCGTACGATTTAAAATAAAGTGTGGAATAAAACATAGTGATTTTATTTCATTTAACACCAAAAACTGGCCTACCAACACAAGTTAATAGATACCAAGACCCCATACTATGAATACCACCCCGAAACAGTGCTTGAAAACATCGCATTTAAAATTTACAACGATTTGTCTATCCAAACAGATGAAACTATCGTTAATAATAGACCAGATATAATGTCGATTGACAAGAAATATAGAACTTGTTACATAATTGATATTGCTGTGCCACTGTCGCATAACATTGAAAAGACAATAGCCGGAAAAATAAATAAGTACCAAGAGTTGGCAAGATATATATGGAATATGGAATAGGTTTACATAGCTCCAATTGCCATCTCAGCTACCGGTGTCACCCAAAACCTATACAAATAAGTTTCAAAATACTCAACCTTCACCCAAATACATACATCAAATTGTAAAGGGCTGTTATAATTTCAACCTGTCATATCAGGAGAAAATTTCTCAACACAATTCAACAGTAAAGAGATACCTTGGTGAAAACCCGTGCTCTTTACACTAAAACAACTTGGTAAAGATTGAAGAAAATTAAAGGATAATATTAATAAGTATTTTTTTCGGGCTAGGTTAAAACAAATAAATACCCTCTTCCACGAAGCCCCTCGATAGCGTCACCGCAAACATATTTAAAAACGGTAAATAAACGTTTACAATACAAAAATAATCAATATACACTGTTAGTGAAATGTTAAACAAGATTAACAAGTATATGTGAAAATTTTGTGTAAGAAAAACGATTTCTGTTTCTGGGTAAAAAAACATGAGGTTGAGAGTGTAGTATCCTTGAGAGAAAAAATCCACTGCAGAAAAACGCCCACACAAGAGGGGGGCGTGAAAAACCTGCGAAAACCAACTTAGCGAAAACTAATGTCATATTACATGCAAAATACGACATAAAACTGAAAAAGTGGTAACGTAGGAAGGATTATCATCACTAGTCATAAACTAATGAATTTTTCTGAGTATAAGTAATACTTGCTCCCAAGCTATGACCTTGTTGTCACAATATTCTAATTGATCACATATCCTCATTCCTCCAAGAATAATTCTACCACCCTTCCCCATTCCATTTGGGGAAAGCCACGCGTAATACCATCCATTCCTCTCGATTCCTTCCATATGAAGAGCCCGATTTTCGGATTCCTGACAAATTGATTTCATCGGACGCGTTTCATTTGACTTGAGTTAGCCGATAATTCGTGGTCGTAAATTCACAAGACGGAATTCGATTTTATGACGTCCAAAGGGAAAGTCTGGCATAAAACATAAAGCATGTCAAAGTAAGGATCATGATATGCATTTACGTAAAGAATTGGATCCCATGACTAACGTTTTTAAGCAAATAATTGAGCTAAAACTCTTATTTCCTTAAATCGACCACGTAAAACGCTAAGTTGATGCTCCATATTTTAGTCCACGATCCTAATTTACCATACTAAGTAATGATTATATGTTCGTAGGTGGCTAAGAGTTTGCCTACTTTATAGAAACTCTCTTTTATTAATCAAATTGAGGCATACTTATTAAATATTGTGAATAAATGGAAAACAAATCACTTAAAATTTTGAGAAAAACGACTCGGCCAGGGTTTTGGAGCCCTAGCGTCTTCATTAATTCATTATAATACCTTCTCATTCTTTTGCTAAGGCAATACTACCAAAATTTAATGATATTACTGAAATATATCGATTATTTTAGAAATTTACACGGCATTGCTCAAAAATCAAGACCCATACATGTTTAATATTTATTGAGGCATTGAGCACTTACAAAGAGCAAGTGGTTGTGGCATCTTACATATAAGCTAGGGATTGCAAACTTGTGGCTAGCTTACCTAGTCAGGCAATAATTAGGTGATTTATTGGAATATATATAACTATTAACGGTAAATGTAGTTATTCTGGGATGTTTATAGATGGAATTGACACGTTCAAGGTAGACAGAAATATGGGATTTAATTTATATAACGAACATATCGACATTAAAAATTAAAATTTGCAGTGCATATTTGATAAAACGCCTTAGATAGACGGGTTCCTGTTGCATTTTACATGGTGGTGAATTGTCACCCTCTGCCAAGCACCCAAGATCCTTGGAGGGTATTATGAAGACATTGAAGTAGATCAACGAAAGAGTTGGGGTCGTCGAAAATAACTCACGGAGGAGATGACGGATTTGAAAACGGAAAAATGCGAATTCTTAATCCATCAAACTCTTAATAAAAACCGAAAATAAAATAAAATGGCTGAACGAGCCGATTCAGAGAAATAAAATGGAAGTGACAAGAATTATATATATTTTTCCGGCAGTACACCCCGTGACCCTCAGTGCCTTGCTACGCCCAACTTGAGCCATTCAGGCAGAATGCCTTCTTCATATTCCCCAATGACCAAGTGAGTCTACATTTCTCTAAAGCACCCGGGAATTCTCTCCATCTTTTCATGACATTCTATCCCCACTACACCTTTTCCTCTCTCAACCCTACAAAAAAAAACTGTCTTGCTCTTTCGTTGACGTCACACTTTTTTTTCCTTGAATTCTTAAATTTTTCAAAAGATGATGATGAAACAAACGGCTTTACCCTTTTATTCTCCTCCACTCCAAAGTGATAAGAAAGTCTCTCTCGAGATACGCTTGACGAATGAAAACCATCCGAGATGTGAATGAGAAATGTTGAAGGTGACTGAAATGAATGAGTTGCAAAATTTATTTTTCCAGCAGCGTCAAAAACTGCTTTATAATGTATATTCTGGCAAGGAGCGTTTTACAGTAATCTAAAAAATCTCTTCTTCTTCAATGCACTGGGAGAATTACACGTTCTATTTTTTATTTCTCGATTAAGAATCAGGACAAAAAAATAAAATTGGACTTATATAATGTATAGAATAAAATTCAATAACATTATGGAACTACATATCTCCTATATAATTCCTAAAAAATAATTCAACTATGGGATATTAAAATCAGCAAGCCGTGAATACAAGTTTAGGCTCACTACAATAGTAAATGTAAATAATCGGTTTGCGAACAATTAGGAGGAAATATGTGCACCGATAATTTGAGTGCAATATGTTACAAATGAAGTGACACCGATAAAAACTGTGTATTATATAGAATATGACTTATTAGGGCATTGAATGCTTCTCTTTACCATTTGACACCCATCGATTAATCACAAAATATGAGTAACAATATTCTCACACTCAAAATGAACACACAATTTTAATTTCCTTCAAGTACGAGAAGGAAATAAATGAGGGCTAGGAAACTAAGCAGCAGCAAAATAGCCGAATCGAACATTTAATAATCTGCCCTTAAATTCACGTAAGGATAAAATAAAAAAATAGCATATTGATGCTCAGAGCTAAGCTAAGAGAATAAAGTAATCATTAAGGAAAAGTATTTTTCAAAATCCAGCCCAAATATATTCCTCATATCTTAAAATGACATCACCCTACATTGCCGAAATATTGTTTGGAATGAAGAGCATGAGTATATGAAAGTGAAAATCAGCCAATCTTGAGTTCAGATTCTAACAATAAACGCGTAATGAAATATCATTAAAATTTCCGACAAAAATAAAAGATAGGAAATACATTGATTATAATCAAAACTATATAGTTAAAATTTATTATAATATACTCACAAAAATGGAAACAGGACCTTTTTCTTCTCAATGTCCACACAACCGCTTACCTGAGAAGAGGAAATTTAGAAACATCATTGCAAAGACTGATAATTATGGTACATTTAAACAGAATTAAATAATCTCACATTAAATTTTTCCTAAAAAATTCATGCCAATAATAACGTTTTCCCTTGTAATCGGGACCAGTTGTCGGGAGCTAAGGTTGTTCCTCAAGTCAAGTGGCTCCGTATTAAATGCACTCCTCCATATACTTTAATGCCTCTATTTGTCGATTCCAATGAATTCATTTACAGTATTTCAGTCTTACATGAGGTTCTTTCGAGTAATCATCATCAATGTACAACATAAATTATTGACTTATTAGCCCTAAACTATATGATTTTCTAAAACCGTACCAAAAATATTTTTCCTAACAAAATATATCCAGATATGCTTCAATTACAACAATTTGTTAACGTTCAGTATATTTTTCATTGCTTTTTGAAGAAAAAGTTGTATATGTGACGCATATGATACATTATGGTCGTAGACAACTTTCACAATAGGTGTATATCTATCACACGTGGTACACATACTTATTGAGAACTTCTCATTGGCCTCCGCACCTTGTACTATCTTGTAATGATAACATAATAACACTGATTACTCTAGAGACGGCATGGAAAAATCTTCAGATTGTCATGCGGAGAGCGGACTTTCTTCTACATAATGAGAAGCTGATCGCCTATGACACCTACTGACCATTTCGAGAACCACATAGTTTAGCCGCAGGGTGTAATATATCAAATACACTATGCGTTTGAGATGAAGAATTGTGCCCTTCAGATATAATCGGCACTGAGGTTAAATAGTTTACCCGCATTGCGAGTATTAATATTATGATGCAGTCCTAACAGGGAGAAATTCGATCAATGCTATGAGTGCAATGCGATCCATTTTTTTTCAAATATTTTGCATTATAATGCTTTTAATTGCGAGGAATAGGATTAAAGAGTTATGAATTTGATAGATAACATCATCATGTACATAAATTTCGATTAAATTCCCAAATTATACCTTATTTCCGCGTCAAATTTGGATGATTTAGACCATCAGCGACATGAGTGGCGAGTTTTGTAAACTCATTTAAATGCACGGTGGGTGACAACACATTTAGTTGCTGACTTGAGGATCCTCTTTTGTAATATTCGCGTCGATAATACCGAACTCAATATATACCAATGAAAACCGGAAAAAAGAGTAATTTACCTCCAAAATTCAAATTAGCGGGCAGCGCAACATATCTCACTGAATTTGCAATTCCGGGTCAATAATTCATGCCAATGTTCCCATTTATCCAAATCGGTATAAAAAAGGAAAGAGCAAAACGAAGGTTTTTTCTCAATAATTTGCGTACAGCTTTGACCACACCGGCTCTTTAGTGGGATATACAAGAAAGGAAAAAAAACATTCAATAACATGCTGCATGAAAATAAAGAGTATAAAATGCACAAATGTGCTGAAGCTAATCACATGGAAAATTCGTTCTTACACCCATAGCCATCCAACTAGCTCTCCAATGACTAATACCTATTCTAAATACGTTCATGATTGCCATCGGCAACCAAAAAACTGTTTTTGAGATGTTATTCCTTCTGATTTAAATTTGCATTTCCTTCCAGCATTCGTATTTAATTCAGCAAGTTAGTAGGTTCACGTAAAAATTACAGCCATTCACAGGCTGAAGAATCAGAGACTTTTTTAGAAAGCGGTATTTAGTACAAAAAAAACAGTTAAACTGGCTCTCCAATTCAAGTGTGGCAGTTAAACAGTTAAACTGGCTCTAAATTGGTTCTCGATTTCAAGTGTGTACCAGAATAAGAGGAGTTCAAATTGAAAATTCAGAATTTTTATTTATTTTGGTATGATTTTTAATAATTGGCGTTGCATATTCAGTGGTGTAAGCTTTTTATTTCCCATGCTATATACATGAAATTTGAATGATTATTTTGAAGCGTGGGAAATGTAAAATTCAGCCTAGTGTTTTGCCTATGAGCTTGCGACGAAAATCTCTAGATATATCACGTTGTAAGGGAGACGTTTTGAGAAAGTTTAAAGAGAAGATGGAGAAGATGGGAGGGTTAAAATGATGCAAAAAGTGGGGACGCAGTATCGGGTGGGTGAGGCAAATCGATCAGGCGCACCGGCGTGATTGATTCTGCACGGATAAATACTTCGTGTCGAGCATTCAGTTAACGAGATCCACTAATCCACCAAATGCTTTTCGATGCATAATCCAAACTTTTAACTCCTTAATCCCTCAATTACCATTTCAAGGTCAAAGACTCATGAAAATCCATAAATATCAGCTCACAAATTCTAACGTCGGAGCTTTCACGAAAGCTATGCACAGACTTAATGAATTTTGTAATAAAACTTTTATCAAACATCTATTAATTTTCAACTTATACAAAAATAATTCACTGATTTAATCAGTGAGTATACTTGTATTTTACTCAAATACCGGGAAAAGAGTGGCACTGTGAATAACATAAATTTGGAATAGCTTAAATCAACGTTAGATAAACGGAAGTTTCGTGTCAGTTCAGTTGGTAAACACCAAGATACTCCGCCGACCCAACGGCTTTTGGGATCGACTAATTGAAGAGACCATTGAAATTAGACTGGCCGAGAACACACTCATTAGGTTATACGTTGAGCAATGCTTGTTACAACCTAGCCAATTGGAGATCGCCGCTGACGACAGCCAATCAGGGGTCACCTGACCACCGGAGTGACTGTATAAAATTAAAGGAAAAGTAATCACTTGTCACTCATAGTCCTGAAAGCGATGGCCGAGTAGGACACCGAAACGTCGGTAGTAATGTAGTTCCTGACCTGGTGGCGATTATGAGTACTCTTCACGTCTCATCAACGGTAATTACAATAAATTAATTAATAATTAAAGGCTGATTATAATCAGCATTTTAATTGATTCGACGCACATCTCTGCACCATTCCCCTATCATGTAATCTTTTAGCACCTTAATAACTCTCCCGATTTAGATCCTTTATTACCTCCTCTACGTACCTCATTCGCAGACCAACTTAGCTATTCTTCTCGAATTTTTGCGATTACCAAGAAAATTCATCAATGTGACCATATGGAGATAAAAGGAGGACCTCCATGACAGTATTTTATAGAAAATTTCGTTTCGTCATAGGTGTCAGCAAAAATTGTAAGAAATCAGCAGAGTGACCAGCATAAGAGAAAACATGATTATTTATGTTTTAATTGTTTCCCTCGCTGAATGATATTGCATATTTCCTCGCAGAATACCAGCAGGAGAGGGATTTACCTCATCGCTTTCTCCGATTACCTACAGTTTTTGTTTTTATGTAACTGATACAATTCGATTAGAAATATTTAGCTACTTCCCTAGGGGGGATCCATTCATTGCATGATGCTTTAAGGGGAGGGGAAGGGTCAAGTTAATTCTCACCCAATCTCACGTGGGCGAGTAGGGTGGTCCTGGAAAGCATCACGTGAGTTTTTTTTCCCCATGAAACAGTGTAAAATTACTATCTTAGTAATCTTAACCGTTTTAGTGCTATCCTTTACACTATTCTTAAATAATCTTACATTAAAATAATTTAAAAAATTGTATTTTTAAATGAACCCTACGCAATGAAGAATAGATTGGCTTATTTACGCTGAAAATAAGCATTTTGAACAATCTCACGTGAGATTAAAGGGAGAATTAAGGTTAAGCCAAATCTCATGATATCACACTAAGGGGGAGGGGAGGGTCCAAAAATATCACCTCAATTAATTAATTGACTTAGTGATTATTATAAAGAGTGATCATTTAGCCCGATTAATAAATAAATAAAGTTCTAAAGTTATGCCTTGTGCACCTGGTATTAATATCAAAGTAAACGTCCATAGGTCTCAAATTGTTAAATAAAGTATGATATAATGGTGTCATTTTCAATTGATAAAATAGAGAAACGATTATTTAGAGGTATTGTCAAAACGAAATCCAACGATCCAGTCGTCGATTCTCGAGCAGTAGGAGATACCCAGAATGCCCAATGTTTCGTGGGACAAACGTTTCTGTTTGTAGTGTGGATTGAGAGAAACTTCGTCCCTGGAAGGGTCTTCACCACCATTGCCATCCCACCGTTTCCCTTAAGGCCAAAGGGTAGTTGACCCTGGCCCGCGCGTGTTAAGGCACACGCAGCCGGTCGGTTTCGGCGCGACTGCGGAGAAGTGCGTTAGTGAGCTTGGCCGCTGAGTGCGTGCGTGTACACAAGTATAGTTTACCACTTCGGAGACTGAAGAGGGAGAGGAAAGAGAATATTTTATTTCGTTATCCCAACAAAGAATGTTGAACAAAAATATGTCACGTATTTAGAGGCTACTCAGCCTCATATGAGCATCCTATGAATTTGCAAGTGAATAATCGTCCGGATCGTGCGGATATACCATTATTTAGCGGACCATTATTAAGCAATATAATCAAAAAAAGAAAATTTAAAGTGATAGAAAATCAATTCAACAAGGAAATTCATAGGGTAATGCAGAAATTAAAAAATTGCAACAATATGGCATTTGTAAAGTGTATTAAATTACATTCATTCCGTATACTGATATAACTGATACAGGTATTTAGCTTTGCGAAAATATGCCAAAAATCGAATTAGATCACATTTTTTATGGTAAGGCTAGATCAAATTGTGATGCTCGGTTAACAAACAGGTATTTTAAGAGACAATGCCTAAATATTCAGCTAATTTTGGTACTACGACTACGGGTCATGTGCTTCCGGAGATAGGATAAGCGAGGGTACTGTGGAGTAAGGAGGGAGAGGAGAAGTCCCGCACTGGGAATATACTGAGAGCAGTTGGAGTTCGAGTGGATAAGGGTCTGAGAGGGAGAAGGGATGGAAAGGGTGGATGAGGGAAGGGAGTGGAGAAGGGTCCAGAAAAGGGTTGGTTTCTGTAAAAGGGAAGATGCCCACCTCTCCTGAAGGGACCGTCATTGCACGAGGGGCATAAAGGGCGTAGCTGCGAGGATGCGACCACCATGCCCTCCTTCAAAGACCTTAAAACATTAATCTACGAGGGACGTTTTCTTTCAACCTCTAATGGATCATGAACAGAAGACGAAGTGAATGATAAAAATTATTTCACTGCTAAATGTTGAGCACATTATTGGTATACTTTCGCCTCGGCAATTGAGGTATTGGTCGTGCCTGTGGGCAAGTTTTACTATACCCTCTTCCAAAGATGTTGCCGCCTGTGACCTCCAATGAATTTTTCCTTAGTTCTGATGCTCAAAGCTTGTTTGAAAACTCTTCACTCCAAGCCATTTCTTCACTTCACTGTTAAGACGGAAGTCTTACGGCACTATGTTGACATTGCACGGCAGATGATCAAAAATTTTCCATGGAAATTTCTCAAAGAGCAGTTGTGCTGCATCAGCGCTGAGATGACGGTCGTTGTCATAGAAAACTTCCTGAAGCCAGCATGTCTCCTCTTCTGTTTTGAATGGGTGTAATGTTTCACGTTGTTTCACACTCTAGCCACAGTGCATTAAAACATTCTGTTTTATCGGCATAAAGGTCAAGACATGTCAATGCTGAAGCTATTCGGCGAATTTTCTGGCTGTAGCTCCGCAATGCACACTCGGCGGGAGAATCCATTGAGGCAGTGTAGTTAATGAGATTGTTGCTAGCCTTAAACTAACAACTTACGATCAGAAATGACTTGAGCGTGCGGTGCGGAGGACGCGCAGTTGCCGTATGCGCGCAGTACCCGCCTGTCGCTTGTATGGTGTTTTTGCTGAGCTATCGGAAGTTGAAAAAAAACGTTCCTCGTATATACAATAAAACCCACTCCCGACCACTGTCTGACTGACTATCAAAGATTTGATCTTTGAATTTTACTTATTTGTAGTAAAATCTTCCAAAATCATTGGAACATTTAAGTATGGTTGCGCTATTAGTGGGCCCTGGTCGCGTTCATATCGGCGAGGGTATTTCCTTTCCTACCCTACGACTCCTATCCCTACCCAAGAGGCGTCGTCGGGCTCCTCATCGCGGCGGCGCCTCAATCCTTTTTCCTTCCCGTTCCACTCCCAGGCAGCGCGGGGGTATTAGTTGAAGAGCTGGGTCCCAGCCCCAGTGGTTGTGACCTTCTATGAACCCCGCTTGGGTTCCCATTGGTGTCTGACTGACTGTTTCAAATAAATGTTTGAGGTGGATAATTATGACAGCGACTTCAAATGAATCATTTAAAAAGGAAAACGAATGAACAATACGTAGAAAGTAACGTTAAAATAAAAAGAAAGATATGTTTCCAAAACTGTAAAATATGGTCATGTCACAACGTCAAATGCAGATATTCACTGCAAAACTTCTAGTATTGAGCTGAAAAATAAAGGTCATGCTGTTGTGTTGCCTCAAGGTCTTCCAATAAGCTGAGTCAAACACTGGTATGTTCACAGCCTGAAGACACCTAGGTACTTAACTTTAATTCTAAAATGGCATTCGTTGTGAATATCCGCCAGCCACTGAAAATAATAACTAATGTTTCTATGAAATTCCCTGCGATTACCACAAATAATAGGTAAATGTGGCCATGTATTCTGAATTTTTATTCCTTGAAAAAATAATCGCTAATGCCACCAGACTAACCGCATTTAACATGGGCAAATAATAATTTGCTCCGGCAAGACAGTGAATGGAAACAAGATGTAGGTGAAAATTGAAAGTATTTTCGTCAACAAAAAAGTATGTTGGTAATTAGGCCTTCATCGGTGAGGATATTTGGGTAACTCAAAAGTATCAAAGGTATTATTTCAGTAAAAAATGATAAGTTGAAATTACGGTATAGAATCCATCGAAGTAATAAGAATATATCAAACTCAATCCATGAAGACAAACAAAAATACAACAGTATCCCTTGGTGCAACACCCCAAATCAAACTAAAAGGATTTTCTCGAAATAAAACGACTTCACTGCAGCAATAAGGAGAAACTACCGCTTATCTTCCCCCAAGGCGCAGATTCCACCTTTCTCCCTATATCCTATTCCTCCAATCATTTCTCTCCCGTCGATACCTCATTTCCTTTAATCGCTCCCTGCGGTAGCCGCGCTTCAACTTTCCGATCACGCGGCGCTCTTTCGTTCCTTTTCCTCACACCAGGTGGTAGGTAGACCTTTATCCTTCAAAACCACGCCCACAAATATTACAAAAGAGGATCCTCAAATCGGCTTCTAAATGTTTTGTCATCCGACGCGCAATTAAATCGTTTTACATGGCTTTACTCGCGTCGCTGACGGACGAAGTGAACCGAGTTTCATAGGGAAATACGGTAAAATTAGAGGTTTAAACGAAATTTAAATATACAGGGTGTCCCATTTATCTTGACCGCCCGAAATAACTTTTTGTCCAAATGAAAATTCAAAAATGTGTCAAGCAAATGTTCATTTGCCGTCAATGGGACATTAATCAGCATATATGCCTTCCTTGTAGCTTTATTATATGCCAAGAAATGAAAAAGAGGAGGTATAGGAGAGGAAATGAATTGCCGAATAATAAATATAGGGTGCCATTTAAAGAAAGACATACCGCTGCTCATATCTTTGTGAGTAGCAAAGCTACAAGGAAGGCAATCATGCTGATTAATGTCCCCCTGACGGCTAATGAACGTTTGCTTGACACGTTATTGAATTTGCATCTGGACAAAAAGTTATTTCGGGCGGTCAAGATAAATGAAACACCCTGTATGATGAAGTAATCCATCAAATTCTTAACTTTTCGATGCTATTCCTCGCAACTAAAAACATTAAAATACAAAAAAAATTCAAAAAAGTGTATTGCATTGCATTCATCACCGCGCCGTGGACATTTTTTGAAAACCGATTAAAATGCGAAAATTAAAGTGGTAATGTAAATCAGCCCTCTATCGGATGGGATTGGACCTCCTCTATGCAGTTTCCTTACCCACGCCAAACCAACTATTATTTCATTTCTCTATATCCACCTAGCTTTCATTTCCTATGTGGTAGCAGACTTTTTCCCCATTCAGTGCCTCTGACCGGGAAGGAGGATATAATCCCAGTGCGACCCTCCATGTTGACAGCTGAGCAGGAAATGCAATCATAGAGATCAATGCCACCTCGCGGCACGGCAACTCATTATGTTCCAATGCTATGTTTTTAAAACCTAAGCGCGTAAATTCGTATTAGATTCAGGCAAAATATATATCGCAAAAAAAAAATTGTTCAGAATGGTTGAAAATTAAAAATAGGCCTAAAAATTTGGCATGCATTTAACAAAAATACACAAAATTATCTATTCGATTGTCTCAAAATTTTGCGATGCATTTCAGGAAAGAATAAATTTAAAATATCAGTTTTATATTCGTAATCTAACATTTTGAAAACTATTCCCCCTTTTTCTGAACGTAATTACTGTCTTTTTTTCCCAAAAAAAATCCGATGTTCAACATCATGTTCGGAATTAGCGACCTTGAAAACTGCTATATACCAGACTTCAAACAGATTATACGATATTTACTTATTACGACCACCTTTTAAGCATTTGGCCCCACTGTGCGGCGGCGAGAATCCGAGAAGCCTTCACTTTTCAATCTAGGCACACGTGAGCGTGGTTCTTGAAAATAGTTCAGTAAATTTTTTATCCCTTTCCTACCTAAGATACTGTTCGAAATGTAAATTCGCACAGTCATTTTTTTTATTATGTTATATGCATACCCCTCGATTATGATAAAATTGTCAGCTGCATTAATTATTTACTTTATTCGTGTCAGGGCAGCCGCTAAGGTTAGAAGTTTTTTATGAGCTAGACAATTTTTTTTGTTCTCACTTCATTGCTTGTTCATGAATCTTCGGCTAAACACAATAATATGACTATGCCTCAGCCTCCATTCTCGCCAGTCATGGCTGCAGGTGGTTTTTTTATATTTACATAAATTAAGAGAACGTAAAAAGTCCGTCGTTTTACCAGAACAGATGGCATTAAAGTAAATCAACGACCGAGCTAAATTCCATCACAAGGATCGATTTTAACAAGTACTCCGAGTATTACACTAAGCGCAGGCACAATTACATAAAATTAATAAGGATAATTTGGAAAGCAACAAAATTTATGATGACCAAAATCATATAATAGGGTGGTTTCCTATTATTTTTTTATTGCCTAAATCGAAAGATTATTACTCCTGGAGTACGTATTTCACGCTTTTAGATTTTTTAATGACGATATCTATTTTTCGCGATTAAATGAAAAGTGAAAATTTTCTAGCGCGCGAAAACGCGACGCGTAAGTATGAATGTCGGGAAATCTCTCCGTGAGACGTATTTCTGGTTCCCGCTGCCGCCTTGTGAGGTGACCTTGAGGCGAGTTGAGCGCTGATACGACGCTGGCTGCTAGCGGGTAGCTGAGTACCCTTCTGGCTGGTAGCGCTAGTCTTAAATAAGGATTATCAATACCTTATCAAATGAAGAAAACTTTCCGACCTTTGCCAGTTTTAATAAGTGATTATTAAGACATGTTTCCCTGAGCTCTGCGCCTCATGCATGCATTGGTAACCTCAGACGACGTATAAGTCCTATCTTCTCGTATAGAAACTAGGTCCCTGTGACGTCACGTGGAGTGGCATCGCATGGGCGCCAATCTGGCCCTTTTCAAATGAGGATAAAAATGGACCATTGCCATTCGTCTAAACCGGTATTTCTAAAACGAAATAATTTGTATATTATGAATACAGTAATGGTGGGTAAGGAATCGCAATCAATGCCTTTCGTTTTCTTTGATGAAGGAAACTACCCTATTTTTTAAATGTAAAAATTCCCGTTATATTCTTAACATACTTCATATTCAGCCTCGGGTCCAGATGGTAATCGAGGTAGAATAATTTTAAGAGGGCACACTCTCAGAGTCCATGTGAAACTCGAAGTTACTACTTAAGACACACATGTTGTTAAATGAACTGAATGCATGCATATGTCAAATATAGTGACCGCATTTCATAGTAACAGATATGAAAGAAAAAGGGTAGCAATCACTTTCAATGTCTCTCCAACATTATATCCTAAAAGTTTACAATTAATGAGCTCGAAAGTAGGTCAATTTTAATTACCATAAATATTAAACTATTTCAAAGCAAACTCGCGAACTTATTATATCAGTATATTGAATGTAAGGGTGAGGTCAAAGAATGAAAAGTTCAGAGATAGAGGAAGTTTATGGAAGTTGACGAGCTCCCCAATTCATTCTAACATAAATGTCATCGCCACTACTTTCCATCTACGACTAGAAAGCTATCTGCACTGCATATTTTAACACTCTCAGTCAGCCTTTGAGTTTTATAAAAAAATACCTAGTGGTGATTGCGTAATAACTTGATTTTGTGCACTAGTGGGCAACTTCGCATGCATATGTTACTACCTACATTACGTAAACACGATGAAGCGCTTGAAAACGCACGTTTATGAACATAATGGCAATTGTCTGTTCCTGATTCAGCCCTCTCCTTCCACTTCTCTTTCCTAACTCTCCAAAAAACAATCGACGACCGAAGTGCACACGACAAACGCAGGCCAGCACGCATAGACGGCGCAAAAGCCGAAAGGGCATTCACACATTACCCTCCGCATTAAGTCGACCTACAAAAGAGTCCCACCAGTACCTCAAAATCCTGCATATACCTTCTCTCTTGCTGAGCCCCTACCAACACACATGCTAGGGTCGGCACTGGTGATACATGAAAATTCACGATCGGTACATGATAATTTTTAATAACGACAATTGAAGATTACGATAATTTATATCCGGGCTCGATAGGATCACCTGAAGGACCCACTCTTTACTATCCAATTAATGAAAAGCTTAACTTTTATTTTTCAGTACATTTTAAGCTATATTCGGAAAAAGCTTGATAATTATCATTTTCATATTATTTTTATTCTCTCTATTAAGCGGCTAATCATGTGACCGGATTTTCTTTCTTGCTTACTTTTTGGATTTAATCTCAATGAAAATACTAAATTTCAAAACAACAGTATTTAGTGTTACCAATACAAATATCTTATTGTGAAATATGAAAAAGTTAACATTTGGAAATTTCGGAATGGGCTGGGCTTGAACTCGTTTCTGCCGACAAATTTAACTAAGTTAGTTCTAAGAGTTAGTGCTAGTTAGACCTTATAAGTTCTAGAAGAGACTAATACCAATTGTTGAGAAAATAAAATAATGGAATTTCGTTAATAGGAGAACAATGGAACAAATTTTAAAATGCATAATTACTGAATATTGTATTTGAATCAGTAGCAATAAAATACGCATAATTTCAAGTCGATTCGACAATAGGATGTTTTTAAAAGCCAATTAAAAATTGCATCGATGACACATGCAAAGAAAGTCAAGCAGAAGCTTATAAAAATACAGGGACAGTGAAGGGATGGAAAAGAGCAAGGGAGCTTAAGAAGAGAAACATGGCAGAGTAATAGCGAGTGAAGAAGACTTTTGGTAAAGAAAGAGGATATATTCAATAATTAACGTAGTTATATATTGTGCACAGTATTTATTGAAAATATAGCGGTTACGACCTTTCCAGGTCATAAACGCGAAAAAACATAAGTCACAATTTTATGTCACTATAGCGCTTTTTTAATGACCTTGCGTGATCGGAGAAAAATTTAGAAACGTGTATTAATAAATATAAAAACCATATATTTATAATAAACTATACTATTTGTAACCAATTTTTTGCTATATAGTTGTTATATATATGTTGTTGTTATATATATATGTTGCTATATAGTTAAAATAATATACATTTAATTTTCTTTTTTTTTGTAAATATGAGGAAAAAACAATTATGTTCACTTTTATAGGTACCTACTCCGCGGGATCGGAAGATGACGCTCAAGTTTAATATTTTCTTGTACTAACATATCGCAACTTTTCCGCGCTTTAGCGACACGAAATTTGTAACTTCAATTTTTTCGCACCACCCTATTGGGTAGGTGGGTAGTTTTCTTCGTTCACTGTCCACTACACGAAAGGTCTCAAACACAAGTATATCTCCTATTTTACGTTCCCTATCCAAACCCGTACTTCCATTCTCCTACTTCCTCACCCTTTCTCTCGACATTTCTCCAACCTCCATTGTTTTTTTGCAGTCGCATCGGCAGCAAGGGAAACACGGAACGATACGTGGGACTGATCAGTTGTCGGCCTTTACGGCTCCCTCTGGATTTCGCGCCGATAATTGTTAACTCGTGCGACACCGTGTGAGCTTGAATCGTAGAGGGAGCAGGTTGGGGAATGGGATATTGAGGGGTGAGAGAGGTGCATTGTGGGAGTGAGCTATGGGAATAGGGAGGGAGGTGATGGGAGAGGGAGGAATATATGGAGCGAAGTGGTGGAGAGAGGAAAAAAATTACACGTCATTGCCCAGCCGGCCGGGCCGACCCACCGACCGACGCGACGTCGAGTTTGCGCAAATGGTACCTCTCTTTACTCCTTCCGCCACTCTCTCCTCCCTTCACCCTCTGATTATAAAGTGGAGATAGGGTTAAAGGTTTTTTTTAAACATTATAGACTTGATATTATTGCACTGTTTTTCAAAAGCAGATTTATATTTCGATATTACTATTGCGTGCCGCCACTAACTCACCTCCCTCTTTCACACCTATTTGTAATAAACCTTATCAGCTCCCACACTTTATTCTCGTATGATGAAAAGCATTTTCTTTACTTTTTAGTGATTTTATGCAGCCTACAAAAGCGCTTTTTTATCATATTTATTTTAATTCCAATATTTTCACTTTTATGGTGAATCCTACAATCAAGTAAACCAGATTATTAGATTTTTTTAAATCGTTTAAAAAAAATATAAGCAACGCCATGTTTTGAGGCAATTTTTAACTATTAATTCATATGGAAATTTAGTTAATTAGAGTACAATGGAACATAACTATACGTGTCTAATTGTATTGCCATTAGAAGAAAGAAAATGGAAAAAAATTCTAGGCATATCCAGCAATGGTAAGTGGTTTAAAAATCGAGATACGTGTTTCAATTACGAGAGTCCATCGACGAAACAGACAGATAGACAAAGAAGAAAGTTAAGAAGAAGCGTGAAAAATAAACACGGTTGTGCACACCTGAGAACGTCACTAAAACGTCACTATCTCGCTAGGCCCGATAGAAGCGATAAATTAACACAGATATTTTGCAAACAGATAGGTATAGTTATTTGTTTTTCCCTGATCAATTATTGATTTTAGCAAATGCTAGATAAATTCAGCATGAGTATATCCCCATTTTTGTTATAGGTTGGTTTTCTGAACACTACGCCGAAAGCCTATCGAAGTGGCATGTGAGTCCGATAACTAATATATGAACAAGGCACTCAAGGTTGCTGCGTAGTAACCAAACGCTGCGGCCAACATTAACACTCCTAGTTGGCACGGTTATGGTAAATTGAAAGAGTTATCAGAACTCCGACACACATTAGACATTGACACTCAGTCAGAGTTCTTAGTCAAAATCCCTCAAAAGAATTCATTAGAGGGATAGACAACCCTTGGCTCGAACAGCAGTGAACAGTGAACTATTTTACTGCTCAAGGAGCTTGAAGCTAAGAAGGATTAGGCGGCTCATCAGTGGTTTCGGGAATCAAATCTGCTCAAATGTTTGGACACTCCCAAGTAAAAATCATACAAATTCTAGTTGGCTCCGAGGAAAGAACTGGCATAAAGAGCACGAGAAAAAAAATTGAGCGGCTTATTATACGATGCTCTCTACATTCACAAGAATAAATCCACCTTTTGGTTGAATCAACCAATTGAGTTTGTTTGATTATTTAACAATTCTAAACCAATCGTTTTGTTACATCAAACCACATGATTGCCGTGACACTCCCTCTAAAAGAAATATAAACATTAATTTGTATTTTTAAATCAAAGTCTTTTGAAAAAATATTTTATCCCCTCTAATTCAAGCAAGGTTATCTCTATTTAAGAATTCCCTCATTTGAAATACATAAATTATCGAATCAATAGTAAGTAATCTGATCGGTTAATTTTGAATGACCAGCCTATTTCTAATAATTTTCATTTCAACCACTGAGGGAAAACACATTCCTCTGCTCAGCCAAACTTGACAACAAGTGCATTTAAGACATAAATAATAACTTCCATGAATAATTTTGACAGGAAACCTGGGTAACTAAGCACTAACACGATTCTTCATTTCCCTGTGCACGCAGTCCTTATAATTTCACAAAGAACATGACGAACATATGCTGTTCGTATAGGAATCGGATTAGCAAGATAAATGGGAGGGTTACCTAACCAGTTGAACGCTGAGTGCAACTCATTAATAGTGCATCTGGCGATTGGCCCAATGCTCCTATAACTTGATTATCTTAGGATGAGCCGTTTCAGCCGCTGTGCTGGCGGAGAGGAAGTCACTATATAGGGGGCTGTTATTTATTTCGGAGGTAAACACAGCTAGTCAATATCAATCGCTTGGAACTCGTCACCGTTCGTCCGCGCCAACGAAAATTCACCTGCTGGTACTAGTTTTTACCTGGTATACATGTTTGACCATATTTACAGCTCACAGCATATGAGGATGATATTAAATTCTTATTTTTCACTTTCTTTAGATAAAATACTTATTCTGGTGTAGGCAAATGACGAAAAGTCTTATTTATAAACTACTTTTTAGATGAAGTTCTGATATTTAAAGATTCAAGTTGGCGCCGAAAAGTTTATATACGCATGAAACTGAGACTTAATGATTTTGAATTGGTAATCAGACTTTATAACTAAAATTCCTCGATCATATTTGCATAGGAAATATAAAAAATAAGTTAAAAAGAGTATTTGCCAGCCAAATTCTCATAATATTATCACTTGTTTTCAAAATCGTTTACATGAGCAAAAAGATTTAGTGGAATAAAGTTATTTAATTTAATGGAGACGATTGATGAGCATATCGGTTCCGACAAATCGATTTCAAGTACTGACCAAATGTTCGGTATCAATATTCCCCAATTGTAACTGGGCTGTCTGGGGTAAATTCTCCGGCAGAGCCTATATCGCCGATAACCCAGTTCCCATGGGAACTCCCGCTTCCTCTTGCACAAACAAAACTTGGCTATTTGAGCGATCAGAACAATCAACAGCGCTACTACAACGGGTGAATTTTTTATTTCGTCCGACGGGACTCGATACCCATTTGGCAGATTGATAGCGCTCATGATGATCATCCGTCATTTATATTTTCCCGGAGGCGACAATTGCCACGAGGCGGCAGTAACAGCGTTCGCCGGGAGAGACGAACCGAGCAAAAGCAATGCTGCAATGCCTCACATCAATATGCATACATGCAACCAACGTGTTAGTGGTGATCCCTTAGGATATAACTAACGGTACTGGGAGAGTGGGAGATATCCTTCCCAAGGGTAACAACTGTTTACACCAATTAAATACCCCAGGCACCAAAGGCATTTACGTGTAGTTGCCAACATCCTCTTACAAGTAAAAGTGGTTTACGAGTTTCTGTCACGACTATGCACTTCAAAGCAGGCAGGTGTTTGACTCCTATTTTCCTAAAAAAATTATTTTAAAAATATATCATTAACAGCTTACATCTTTTGGCCCTCGAATATTAAGCTATCCACTTTACCTCTCAATGCAAAAGCTGACGCAATGAGCTCCTATGTATACTTTGCCGCAGTGCTGGATATATGATTGTGAAAAAAATATTACGTCCGCGGGCATAACTAATTTCTGATTAGGTTATGTATTTGATCCACTCCCTTAAAATTAATAACGAATAAAAGAATGAGAAATTATAATAAGGAGAAAAAAAACTTGAAGCTATAGGTCCAAAAAAAAACATGATACGCTCCATTCACATTTACGAATCACGTTGAAGAATTAGAAATGAGGAATGTTAAAATAAAGGAAGTTAAGGTACATTTAAGCATTGCTGTGGAAATTCACACTTCGAAGATGACATATTTGGTCTTTGTTGTCAATTTTAAGTGAGAGGAATAGTATCAGAATTTCCTTAAATTAAAAATTTGGAAATATTTTGCCAATATAGCATGCGTATTTTCGATTTTAATGCACTTTTTCTGCACCTCGTAAATTGAAGGAAGAATGGGCCGAAAATTCCAAAGAAACTGGCGCGAGCCGCTGGGATACGTACGAAGTGTTTTCGAGTATTTGAGGAGGATGGGGAAGTGAGGCACGCCTTATTCTCGAAGACGGCATAGAGCGGGGGTTACCAAGGAAAGAAGAAATACGATATATGGTCAAGAGAAAAAAAAAGGGAGCAGAGTTGAATACGGATTTATTGTTACGAACAGACGGTGGAGTGGAGAAGGATGGAGTGTGGAAGGTGAAAGTTATAAAACTGATGTAAAACTTCAAATTTTTCCCCTCTTACTCTCAATTTGCAGGTTCGTTATCTTTTAAAAGGGGGAGGAGAAGACGGATCGTTGACGGAGCGTGGATAAATGATGAAGGTAATGTATTTTTCCGCCTTCATCTTTTTCTCCACGTCCTCACCCATCTGCAGCAGTCTATCTCATTAACAGTCTTCTCAGACCTCTTCAATGGCTTTGTTCAATAATGTAAAATAACTGTAGATTATGACTGTTTAAAAAAAATGATATCTGTCTTTTTTGGGGTTATCCATTTGACGACAACTTCATAGTTGTGTTGGGCGAGAAATCGACGCCCGTATACATTTTGCAGTTGATTTGGTGACGTTATAAACTATTGTCTATCGAGTCACCGAGTATTTGCTACTCCTCGGCCTACAAATTGACCTTTCTTGATTCTTAATTGTTTACGCTCATGCTAAAGATGCATTTTCTCAGTATAAGGTTCTTTCTATTCGAGTAAATGAGCCAAATCTCTAAAGAAATAAATTGAAAATTTAAAAAAAATATATAATTTAAAAGTAAAACTCCTCATTTTCAATATCTTTAAAAAGGATCACGAGCTGAAAATATTGAAATATTTAAATTTTGAAACATTGGCAATTGGCATGAACTTTTTAGCGGTAACTTGGATGTAGTAGCGGCAGATTTTGTGTACTGCTTTGGGGATTTTAAATGGGATACTAATCCCCACAGATATAAGGTCTACCTTACATAACTCTAGAGATTAAAAAAGGCTAATAACTTCAGGCTTTACTTTGTGAAACCTCTCCATATTGAAAGTAAGGAAATAAAACTTTGTAAGGTTCACTGTTATTTAATTATGGGCACGACCCGGGTTTCGTAACTTGGTTACATCGTCAGGTGACTGATCTTGCATGCATCATACATTTACTTTGTGTATAAATGTATGATGCATGCAATATCAGTCACCTGACGATGTGACCAAGTTACGAAACCCGGGTCGTGCCCATAATTAAATAACAGTGAGCCTTACAAAGTTTTATTTCCTTACTTTCAATTAAAAAAGGCGTTTATGTTTTTACAGCTGGCAAAATGATCTGAAAAAGAATGACATAAAAAAGGTTTTTCGATTTGAAGGTTTAAATACCGGAACGAGGGATAGGCGAAGTTAGACAACGTCCCGATATTGCTATCGACATCTCAAGAGCGCCTTACAGCAATCGGAAATATTTCCTGAACGGTCGACACGTTCACCTGGATTCCGGCCAAGTTGAAGAAGATTGCTTTCATTAGGAGGGAACATCTCTTGAAACGTGCACCATTATTTGGAATCGTTTACAGATGGAGGTCGTTTAAAGAGCATGATTAGAAACCGTTCACATTTCTTTGAGGAGGGAAGAGGAAAATTATGTGCCTCTGTTAAACACGCAGATTGAAAAGAATAAAAGCAATAGAAAGTTTTTCTGGATGTACAAAATTACTTATACCACTTATTTTTTATATCAGAGCGCGACCCGGGTTTCAATGAATTATTATCATCATCTTCAGGCGCAAATTATGATTAAATTATGATTATGATTATTATTCATTTTAAAGTCATTCCTATGGCAGTTGCATACTATGTGTTTAACTTTGAAATGAAAATTTTAAAATTTTGCAATGACCGCCGTGAACTGGACTCTAGGGAGCAGTTAGAAATTTTAAAAATTATTGAAAGTCAGGACATTACTCTTATAAATGAATCTCTCTACCCATCCTTTTCCCCTATTCTGGCGTCCGTTTTAAAGGTCATCAAGTAACTTGGTAACAAAACAAGATAAACAAATCATAATTTGCGCCTGTAGATGAGGATAATTCATTGAAACCCTGGTCGCGCTCCGATATAAAAAATGAGTGGTATAAGTGATTGTGTATATCCAGGAAAACTTATAATGGAATACCACAGAATAAATCTAGAGTTAGTGAATTTTATGAAAGCCATAGGCAGGCGGAGTTCCCTTCCATAAGCGAGTATGATGCTTGCCGATGCATCTTTTTTACAAGATTATGTGGCTATTACGGTATTAATGGTCAATTTAGCTAAGATCTTCTGCGGAGAGCTGGAAGGTGGAGCGCATCATCTTTAGAGAGTTTCACAGCCTAGATGTCTGATATTTAATCACTCTGAGTACATATTCCAAGGAAACCAAGTGTGGGCGGCTATGCAGTAATTATTCGAAACGCAAACTCTATGTGATATGTAAGACCCCACACCAACAGGGGTTCACGTCGATGAGTATTTTTCCGGGATATAATCTTCTTACAACTAAGAATACAAGCATGGAAGTAATGAAAAAACCCATAAGATGCTACATCCGGAGGATGTTCCTCCATGGAAGCGAGGATTGGACGTTGACAGCCGCAGATAAGTTAAGAGTGGAAGCATTGTGCAAGAAGAAAATGTGATTCTTCGTGAGAAAGGTGAAAAAAATGGATCGACCAATTAATAATGAAGCAGTACTTATATAATGGGAAAAATAACATCGTTGAAGGACAGGTGGGAGGGAATAAGGGCAAGAGACGGCCCCGAATGTGTTACACAGGACAGAGGTGAAGGACGTAAAAGAGAGGAATTACGTCGCAATGAAAAGAATGGCGGATAGGATAGAGAAATAGAGAGTTTCGTCAAACCAATCTTAGGATTGTTGACTAAAGATGATGGTCAGAATATGCATATAGATACCCCGGAACATGCCAATTTATCATCCTGAAATAATTTAAATAATAGCACCCAGCAAGGAGTACCCGAAATTACATAAATATTAGGTCAAGTATCAGCTTGGTAATAAAATTATTTTAAAACTTGACAGCGTGTGGTGTAATTCTGCAAAATTTCATAGATTATTAATGAGAGTAGCAGAGATCGAAGTAACATGTTATATTTTTAGATTTCAGCCACTGAAAAATAAAAGCATATTAAATACATAGTAAATTCAACAACACATTTCTTTACTGAGCATTGTTTCTGCAGTTTATGCCTTTATGGACTCACACATGACTAATGACCGGCAACAAAGGGATAATCATTAACTTAGCTCAACATACATCCAAGTGAATTTTACACAAAAACAACATTTTCTATCCAGGGCTACTGATTTCAGATTGTCTTAAATTTGAGGATTATATGGAGTTTTCCTAATTTTTTAATTTCCTTTCCATAAGGAATGCACGTATCACGAAATGTAAATGAAGACAACCAAAAAATACTATGTAAGTGGCCAAATAAAGCTCTTGACTTCCTCTCTTCCTCTGCAACAGGGCCTTCCATTAGTATTCCCCCTTTAAAGCACTTGCGTGGATTCGATCCTATCGCGGGAGGTTGCCTCTGTCGACATCGGAGGATTCTGTGGACATCGCAAAGGGAATGCGAACGACGTCAGAGCAAAGGAAACAAAGCTCCCTTTGGAACCGAGATGACGGAAACAAATGACAAAAGGAAAAGAAAGATTCCGGATTGATCCGTCTAAAGTTATGTGCGGTGGTGCAGTGTCTTGTCCTTTCACCGAAGCAAGCATACGGGGCGGCGGGAAGGGACAAGTAGGATCTCTAATGAGCTGTAGAGACGTTTAAAATTTCTTCTTAAAGCCTTGAAAAATTGGAATTCATCCAATGTGTTAACATAAAATCGAAGGAAGAACTCCCCATTAACCTTCAAATTATAATACCTTACAGTAGAAGAATAATTTGTATTTGTCACTTAAATCACGAAGGTTCCTACAGAGCTCTCCCGAAGGAAATCTGTTCCAAAATATCTACCCCCACGATGGGCCTAAGGGGATGAAATATTTCGGACTTAAGCATGGTGGACTTCGTGCGTAGTGGAAAATACTTATATCTGCCTACTGAAGAATTCATTATGTATTATAATATTCGTGCATTTCACCTCCCCCATTCTATGCATTCCAGAACGCATGTTTCCCAAGGATGATGGACACGGTCAGCTGAAAAGTGGTTATCCCACTTTTCTAAAACGGGAGTGTTCCCAGAATGACCGACACTGCAGCATCGCATTCCCAATAACCAACCAATCCCCCAATCCATGGAGCTTCGCAATGCCACCTGGAGAAAGCCGGAATTTCCAGTCGAACAGAGCAGCTCATTCATGCCAACACACACTCGCATACCACGTCACACAAGTTTCCTGGAGCCAAAGCGATGCGGTTGAGTGGAAGAGGAGAATGAAAGTTAATCGGACGGAAAAGAGAGCAAAGAAGAGGAAAAGGCTTTACTGGAGAAAAAATACGACATCCTCAAAAAGATTATGTATTTGCTTTCAGCAGAAAACCGAACACACAAGACAGAAAAGGCTTTGATATGAAACACAAAAGAAATTCGTCACGAATAAGATGATAAGCTAAATTCACATTCTTTTGTATACTTTGAAATAATTGAATCCACGAGAATTCTATTTTTTTGTCATTGCAGTAAGTACATTTTATATATTTAAGGAATTCAAAACCAGAGAATAAATATTTCACAAGTACGTCGCACGCTTTCCAAAAAAGGCATCACGGCCTTAGGATACTACTGAAAAGTGGGCACTTCCTCCCTAAGAGTAATCTCTATTTTAATTTTGCATTCAAGAGCTCAAATACTACTGCATAACCATAAATAAATTGACATTCATCCATAATGATCAATGATTTTGGGGATCGGTTTGGCTAGAGCGCTGGTTTCCCAATCCAGATGGTCCAGTTTCAAATCCCGACGGGGGAAAATATTATTCAGAAGCTACTCGATCCCTGTTTGAGTGCTTTGTGGAGAGCACTTTAGTGCAACACTCCGTCCGTCGGATGGGACGTTAAGCCAGGAACCCTTGGCGCCTTTTGTAAGGAGAAGGCTAATGCTGATGCCGGGTTTCTCTCCATCCTCCCATCCCTACCCTTACCTCAAGGTGCAAATGGCCTTAGCTGTCGGTCTCCTCCTCCAAATTGTTGTGTTATAGTATTCTACCGATTAAGGTAGGTTTCCATGGAGTAATAAAGAAGTAATCTGGGAGCCTCCCTTTCCTTCCAGCACTGTCTCCTTCAATTCACTGTAAGGCCTTCTTTCTTTCAATCTATCTAAAAATCCTATTCTCTTCCTTCCCCTTCCTCGTTTACCTAACATTCTACTCTCTAGCATCGTTTTCATCATCACTTCCTGCTAAGTACTCCCTCCATTCATACCTTCAGTCTACTCCGTATCTCATCTAAAAGCTTCTTCTCCTCACCCATCATATCCAGAACTTCCTCGTTCCCCCTCCTCTCTGGACATTTAACCTTCTCCATACCCACATCTCGAATATCACCGATTTTTTCTCCTCCTCCTTCCTTAGTGTCCACTTTACTGCACCGTAGGGAGCTACACTCCAGGTAAAACTTTTCACTAACCTTCTCTTCAACGTCTTACATAACGATCCTCTAATAAGCTTCATCCTCTTCATGAACGCCTCCTTTGCTAATATCCATCCTGATGTTCTCACTACTGTATTTGTTATCCTCTAGAGTGCCGCCTAAATAGTTGAATTTCTCTACCTGCTCAAGCTTCTTCCCACCTTCTTTTATCTTGAGTCTCACATTCCTTGCTCGCGATGCTTTATAAAAACCTTCGTCAAATACCATACCATAAAAATAATGTTGATGAATTACTTACTCTCATGCGTAAGAGAAGAAACGACAATATTGTCACGTATAGAGGGGAGAAGATGAGCTGGATAATCGAAGAAATGAATCGGCAGTGAAGGGCAATAGGAAATAGGGTCGGTTTGAAAGGTAAAAAGGGAAACAAAGGACCAGGGGTGGTCTGGGGGGATTTGGAGCCCTCGGCTTAGGGCTCATGACTAGGCCCTCCTTTCCGAGGGATTTGGGGGTCCTCCTTCGGAAAAGTTAAGGAAAATGCATGCCCTAGATATGGCTTTGGTTGTTTCTTAAAAACTAGATTAAACTTGATGAAAAAGAAAAATTTCGTAATGAAAAACGCTATGAAAAGTGAAAATTTCACAGCTTATAAAATTTAAATGTCCAGAGATTATTTTCGTTGAAACTGCATTGAAATCTAAAAAACCTCAAAAATAACCTTTTTCGAATGTAGCTTTTCAAAAAAGCATCAGGTTCTTTATGGCACCTTTAATTATTTATATAATCTTTTTACTGTAAATTTTTATGAAGCAACTAATAAAAAAAGTAGTATTTTATAACTGCAGAAAAATTGAGGCTCATTTTTATGAATTTAAATAAAGCTGGGTCATTTTTTATAACACCATTCATATCCGCGTCACGATAGAAGCGAGCGTAATGGGAGCCCCTTAACCCATTTAAGTCCATAAGGGTTGCAGCCATTAAATTGCATAACAAAAGACGTTTTTAGGCTAGTATTTATGAGTAGATTCCAAAAACATTTATCTTAAAGCGATATCTTGCATAGTTTCTGAGATACAGACTGGGGCAAATATGTCCATATGGACGATAAAGATAAAATTCGTTCAGAAGAAGAACATCATATGTGCTGATTATAGAATTTTTTTATTTCTATATAATGGACCAATGAATATTTTCTATACTTATTTTTTAAAGTCTTATTTGAAAGCTTAAAACCCCATGCATATGGTAACGTATAGCATGTACAATAATTAATAAAAAATTATGATAATTCAAATAAAACAGGAAATTATACGATTTTTTCTGAGCATCCATCAACGTCTGCCGTAAAAAAAATTTCTCTACATCATTTCAAATGCTATTATTGTACTTTAACCATAAAAATATATAAATAAACGTCCATGTTATGAAATGCAAGATGCAAAATGTACTTCTTGCGTGTCACAAGTCCTACGAAGGCTGATAAGAAAGTTGTGAATCACACATAAACCTGTTTTTTTTACATTTAATGCTTTCCGGATCAACTTTGTGAAAGTTGACGTTCACAAATGATAAAACGACTTCGTTTTCTTCCACGGATTTATTTTCCAGGTACCTACCTAGAAAGAGAACCAAGAAGAAGTACCTTGAAAGAGAACCGAGGAAATAAAGCATTGCAAGAAAACGAAATCGTTTTTTTTTTTTCACTTATGTAAGTTTGGGACATATATGTCCCTTGGACCTCAAAGGGTGAAGCTCCTGGCCCTCAGCAGTCGAGGACCTGGCCAGACCACCCCTTAAAAGGACAATCGACGAATCCGACACAAACGAAAACAAACGACGAAGAGCACGTTTCAGAGGACGAATTCTCGTGTCTTTCTTCTCCAGCGATCCAGCCCCATCTCTTCTCCCCTAGTTTCCAGCGGAGGTCTAATGATCAGAGATCTGGTGTTCCGGGAGGCTGCGGCGCCGAGTGACAGTGTTCAGCAGTGTACGCTCACGAAACGTATAAAAAACAAAAGAAACGCCCTTTCCGCTTCCATGACCCCTTTTCCTCCTCCAGCCATCTCTCGAATCTTTCAAGATCGTCTCTTTCGGAACACATTAAGGGCTTTACAACGGACCTCGATCACTAGACGAGCATCATTAATGTAGTCGGATTAGGAATCTGGGAATGGATGGCAGGAATAAGTATTCGAAGACCCTTTTTCATTATTTTCGTAAAATATCGAGTGAAAAAAAGCTAAGTGATATTCTAACACCTGTTTTACTACGCATTAAATTGTTTCATGCTTGAACTGGTGGAAATGAAATATATGTATGATAAAATATGAAAAACAAAAGATAATGCCCTCTCTTTAATAAAATAGGAGTTTCACAATAAGTAGCGGAGTTTAAACGCTAAATAAAATGTATTAATTCAAACTTACCGCTATGATTAATACATCGAACTAAGCAGCAACTCAAAAATTTTAACATATAGGCCCTGCAAGTGTTTAATGTGAGCATAATTTATTACACGGCAATCATCAAAATATTACGCGAGTACTCCCCAAACCTTTGGTAATGTCTCTCGAGTAATTGCTGCAACGGCCGCTTTAATCGCGTTTCTTAAATCGGAAAGGTTAGCTGGTGTTTAAGGCAGGAATAATATTATCACCTGAGGATCACAAAGGAACGCACGTTGCACAGTAACTGCATATTCCGTCTTTGTAAACTGTAAAATACTAAAATATTTTTGGTCACTAGTCACTATTTGTCCTACTAGCGCCTACTGACGGATGGCGGTGGAAAAATTTAGTGCAAATGCGCATTGCTGACAACAAACAAAACTGTTTCAGTTGCTCTTTCATTTGATGCATCATTCATAGCTGCTAGTTAAGTGTAACAAATATTATAAATCTCCAAAATCCCTGTATTAATTTTGGAACACCCGGTATAAGTCCACTTTCGATATTCTGTGTCATTTTCAAGGTGAAGGCGACCTTGAGGATAATATGTAGTTTAGAAACCATGTTCGGTAGTGGAGTATATACTATCATGGAGATGATATACTCCTTCTGAATTTTGAGGAGCATATGCCACTTTCAAGTCGGGTCAATATTGCAATTATTTTTTATGTATGAGTGCAAATAAAGATAGTCAAATCACATCCCACACCACTGCGTCACCTAAGATTTCATCTTCCGATCACAATTCCAATTTCAATTCTCTTCCCCGGCTGAGATACAGTGGGCTACATCCATTCTTATCGTGACTCACACGGTGAAAAAATTATTTCATTTCTACATTTCACAATACACACAAAATAATATCCAACTCTCATCAATAAGATAGCACAGATGTAAGACGATATGACATCATCAATTTTCAACGAAGAAAAGAAGCGTTACAGACAAAAATACATCTATCGATCTAGCTCAGTACAGCGCTGGGGCACATGGATTTGCAAACGTGCGATACTATAGCGAGACTCTACTCATTTTTTTTACATTCTTCTCTTCCAAAAACAGCACAGGGAAGACAAATATTCCAATATAATCACCCGTTATAAACTAGCCTAGTCACTATGCATGATTTAACATTTTCCCAGGTAAGATATTCGAAGGGCACCGACGCGACGTTTTGGGTTCCGAAAATACACCAGAGTTTTATAGCAATCGAATCAATTTTGGGATCGTTTAACTAAAGAGACTAAGACTGGAAAATAAAAATATCAACGGAGATAGCGGATATTCTATCAGCAGCTCTTGGAATCGAATTCTAAAAAGAATTATGATTGCCATAGCTATGTCTACGCAGGTCCACGGCTACCGCGACAATATTCAGGACTAGACAATCCCGCCCCTCCTGATGCTGAGCTTCAATGGTCACTTCCAATATTAATTCATTCAGTAGCCATGAGAATGGGTGACGAATCGGTACCCGAAACGTCGGTCTTCAACGGGCACTTCAATTATTTTTACATACGCAAATCAAATAGTCAGAAATTAGTATACAACATTTGGTTTACTCACACAATTATACAATGGAAAATGGTGCATCAACACTGCAACGTGATTCGAACATGCTCATATACTAAAGGATAAAAATAGCCGTACGGTAAATAGTTAACCAGATTCAGAATTAGTTTGTTTTCTCCTTTATTATTCCGTAATTCAAACTTATGACAATCACTGGCGCAGAAATGCGGAAGCTTGAATTGTCCACTCAAACGTTACGTTCCATCTCAGTGATTAGCATTACACTCTGCATCAACCAGCTCGCACGAATAGACTATAGGATGCAATGCCTATCCAATTACCAAGATGACAATATATCCAATTATTTCCTCTGATTCATCAGCAAACATTAACACAGTTTCAGCATTCTGCGCTAAGTAGTGCACTCTGTAGTTACGGACAATCAACAATACCTAGCTTCACAATTTACAGTGAGCGTTACTACTCCGAGTAAAATCTTCACTAGCATTTGACGAAAGAAAAATGCTTCCATACGCAGGTATTAAGAGCCATTACCGAGCCGATGAAGACGTAAAATTGAGCGAAAAAAAGTGAAACGACTAATCAAATGGATAACAAAAAAGCCCAAAATGTGTAAGTCAGTTCGTTCTGATAAAAACAATCAAGTAAGAAAATTACGTCGGTCTAATTTGGCGACTTACTGTTTTAGAACTCCAGCTACGGCATAAAAAGAAAATAATCAAACATGCTACAAATCAATACCATAGAGATAGAAATTTATATTTTCAACTTCGAGTAGTTGCAGTAAAAATACAACTCCTTTAATCTATTTATAAATCATGCAGATAACAGGTCCATATAGTTCCGGAATAATGCGTGATAAATTATTACTGCCGAAATTTTTAGTGAACGGAAGAAAACATAAATATATTTACATTTGTAACGCTTTTCATTGCTTGAATTTAGCAAAAAACTAAAATATTTTTATCATAATTTATAATCAAATAGCTATCTCATTTTTTTTTCAAAAATATAAAATGTCAATGACTAAATATAATGAGAACTCTAGCTGACCATACGAAATTATCGACGGATTCTTCTCATTATAGAATAGTTAATCCTCAAATGTCTCATGTTAATTAAGTCATGGTTTCGCTAGTAGTGGGCCCCGTCGTCCCTATGGCGACGCGGGTTTTATCCTAACCCCTACCTCCCATTCCTATCCTCTCCCGGGAGGCGTCGTCGGACTCTCATCGCGGCGGCGTCTCCTATTCTTTCTTTTCCTTCCTCATTTCTTCTCCTCCTGAAACGCACGGGGGTAAAAGTCTCGGACTTGGTGCCCGGCCTTCAGGTTTTAATCTTCGCTGGCCCGCCCAGGGTACCCGTTTTCATTGCCAATTAATGACTTACTCTAAGGCTTTAAAATTAAAGTTCTGGTGCTGAGTTCTACATCTATTTCAGAAGGGGCGTTCCACACCCGAATAGAACTTCATTTGCAATGGATGAACTACTGACTGCATTATGAGCCACTTCATTGGATCCACTACCTATCACTGGAAAGGTCAATTTAAAATCATTACTACATCATAAGTAGTGTTCCTTATTTTTTGGAATATTTCTCGAATATCAGATTTTAATCTCTTAAAATATGCAACGGGAGGCAAAATGGACGTGATATAAAATCATGTTAATGTATGATATTTAGAGGTCAATCACGAGCATTTAATGCTATAACAAATTATTTTTGAAATTGGCGATTCTGAACATTTTGTAGGGACTAAAGAAACTTTTCAGCCTTTCAGGGTCCAAAATTCACTTCGTCGAACGGAAAGCAACCGTTTTCCAGCCTTAACATATAGGTAAATTAGAGCATAATACGGAACCAACCTCCACTAACAATTATCTTGCCACATATGTACGAGTTGATTGAGAGGTGATTGAAGAATTTAAACCATAAATTATGGCAGCATTTCACATGCATAAACCGCAAATAATCAATTATCTTTTGAAGAAAACATTTCATGTATAAACCATTATGAACCACTTGCAAACCTTTATGAACCACTTTCAAGGGCACACCACTTGATATAGACTTAAGCTATATTATTCTCAAGTAATGAAGAATATATAGATAAGTTTCGATGACTAATAAATTATGCTTTAGTTTGTACCCCTCTGGATTGAAAATTATTTTAGCAGTTTGGAAGATGGATACACAATGTAACCCAGCAATGATAAAACTGTCCTTAAATTTTAATGGAAGATCCCTCCTGGGAAAAATGGAGGGGAATCCAACGGCTCCTGAAATATTCGACTTGATTCCGCAGAAAAAGCCCTTCCTATGCAGTAAAAAAGGGTGAATCCTATATTTATGACGCAAACGCGTTAGCTTCTACCCTTTTACCGAGGCACAGAATAATTTAACCCTCGAGCAGTCGTCCCTTCTGGTGAATTATGAGCTATCACGCTGGCGCACTGAGTGAACCAATGAAAATTTTGTAATTGTTGTCCTCAAAACAGTAAATATGCACATTGAGTTAACATCTAGCAGTCGTGCAAGTATCGAAAATGAAGTTAATATAATTATAGTTCAATATATATCAAATGAAAAGTGGAAAAAATCTCGCTTATGAGGCTTATAACATTATATCTTAGTAAATTAGATAGTATTCTCTTTACCCAGGTCACAATTATAATTTTTTAAATAAATGGCATTTAACAGCAAATAATAGTTATTATTATTATGAAGTAAGAATATTTAAAACACGATAAATAAACTAGCACGAAGAATTTGTTATTATCTCACATTCAATTTTGGACTTGAGGATAGAGGATAACTCAAAACATTAATAGGAATAAATGACTTCGCTTATAGTTTTGGATTGATTATAAAGTCGAGTATCAACCATAATATTACACTTGCGACAATCTAGAAATCTTCATTGGGAAACTTAATATTTGTCCACAATATTTTATCCCACAATTTATTTGACCATCACACAGAACTATTGATTCATTCAAATACCTAACCAACATTTTCAGAAAAAAATAACAAAAAACTATGAAAACCCCAACCATCACATTCAGCCGGAGGTTTTTCCATCACATTCACGGAACTTCACCACCGTGTACATATTGTTTTTACAAAAGAAGAAGAGTATTTTTGAGCACTTTATTGTAATATTCTTTGCCCAACCACATGTTACACTTTGTCCTCTATTCCTCGAATTTTCGTTTTTATTTACTTTTAAATTTAATATTAAATTGATTATTTAGAAACACGCGAATATACAGGGGAAGAGACAGAGAATTTATCCCTGCCATATTTATCAATGAGAAGAATTACCAGCCAAAAAAAACAGTACCTATTGCCAGCACATTTTTTCGTTGAACACAGTCGATCCTTGCTTCTATTTTCGATCGTGCAAGATCTCAGAGGAAAATTATACTTTCTATTTCCTAAAGGTATTTTTTCTTCAACAATGATTAGACAACAACAATGGTTAGATATCAACTACTGCTTATAATTGACTCGACTCATCTATTTTCAAAGACAGAAGAAGAAATTGACGAGGAAAATGTGCCCTCTGGTTGCTTTCTACAGTTATCTCTATGTAATTTATGTTAAATGACTTAAAGAGCAAAACAAAGTAAATATTCATGTGATCCAGGTTTTATTTACGTGTGCACTTGATCCCATGTGAAAGAAAAACCGGTTATAGACAGCGGGGTTAACAGCATCCCAGACGCCTCCCAGTAACCATATATTTATCCACCTCCTTGTTACAGCAGCACCATCGCAGAAAGTATCGGCGTAGACCCTTGTCTTTGCCCTCACTCAACCGACACGCGGCGAAAGGATTAATGGCGTGGCGTGCGAGCATTATCGCCTTGACCGTGGCCCATCACATTTTCGAAATACTTTCGCTGAATATTCGGTCTAACGCTTCCGATTTCACCGGTTTTGTCCACAGATACCTTACCGTGGTACTCTGTCGTACCCTGTGCAAAGAGATAAAACCATCAAAAACATCCAGCTTTACAACTTTATTACAATTTTTCCTAAAAAAAATAATGGTGCTTGGAAACAACACCTATAGTAAAGGGTGAAAGTTAAAAAGATATTTGTGTGTTGAAATTAGCATATTCAACGAAATGGTGTTTTGTAGGCGAAACTAATTATTACAAGGAGTTAATAAAGACAACTACTCGTTCCTATAAAACGTGGTAATGACAATAAAAAGGACACAGGAAGTTGTAGAAATGGTTTTCTTCAAATAACAGCACATTGGCATCATCGGGAATAAAAAAGATGGAAAAATACGGGTAATTAAATAGGTTGCCATTAATAATCCAGTGTAGAACTAGAAAATAGGCGGATTGAAAAATGCTAAATCCAGAGAATGAATCACCAATACTGGCTTATAACAACTATGAATTCTTAAGCTAAGAACCTAGAGGAAAATGATGTCAGAAACCACATTACTCGTGCAAAAAAGGCGGTAAAGGCAATAACAAAACAAATGTAAAGCAGGGTTTATTATGATAAAGAAATTTAGAAAAGAATACGCAAGAAAAGACCATATTTGGTGAATATCTTGAGACAAAAGAGAAACTGGAACGAATAATCGTTTAAAAAATATAGCTTGAATTGATTATAGTATTGATTTAATTTTATTTTTTTACCTATTTTTAGCTCATAAAATAAAAACAATACACTATAAAGAAAAACCATTTGAATTGATTACCATTATGATGCATTCAAAATCTATAAGTACTCTCTACTAAATAAATGTTAATCGATAAATATTATTCATCTAAGTACTGATGCAATAAAAATGGACTTACCATATAAAAACGAAATTTGTCGATGCACGGATACCTTTCTCCATAGTACATTTAACTGGTCCAGGAAAGTTGGGTGTGGGTACAATATGGGCGTAAAAAAAGCTTGTCCTTCGAAAATAATTGATGCACAAACAGACAAGAGAAGGCGGAAGCAAGGCTACACCGTAACAAATCGCATTCAATATTTATTCCACTGTAACACGCAGCGCATATCGTAAACGGACCGGGCCTTCCACATAGGTAGGATAAAACAAACTAGCGATTCATGTAATCTCATTCGGCAAGGCCTTACACCCGTTTCCATCACCTGCTCCGCCCACTTATCCAATAAACTTGCCTCTCCATCAACTTCCACCTTCGGCTCCGAGGTGATCGCTCGCAAGAGACCGGAAGGTATTCAAAAGTTCTCTCGCCGGCATCCTTATTTTGCTAGTGACGCTTCCCGATAGCCAATGAATCGATCTAAACCCGCCCCACCGTACACTACGGAAGCGAAAATCCCAACTCTTTCTCGCGTCTTGAGGGCTGGAAAGAAACAAATGTGTTGTGGCAAGTATATCGCAAGTTTTGAGAAGAAAACCTGGACGTCAGAAGTTGAGGCAATTCTCTAAAGGGGCCACGCAGGAAGTTTATCGTCGTAAAAAATGTCCGCGGGCGAAAAGGGTGAGAGAATAAGAAAAAAGAATTAATAAAGCCCCTCTTGTTAAAAAATTCATACACATTTCTTAATTATCCTTGTGATGAACGATCTTTTTCAAGAGGACGTAAGTTTACATTATTATCTTTTAAACAGATTATTTGGTATACAAATACCAAAGTATTCTTTGTCAGAAGATTTATTGAGGCAATTATTCCCAAAATGATACTAGTTCACTCGGTAGGAATTTGGGTTGAAGTTTCGCGCCTAATTTTCGCGTTTTTAGAACTCGCTTTGAAATTGTTTCGAACTAACTTTGCTTCGATGATAAGAGGTTTTATGTAATCGAAATGTATTTTTGGCAGACTTTTTTTTATTCTGTCCTCATAAACTACGTATGAAAGACATTCCCACTAAATAAATAATAATTAATTTAAAAAATCTGAAGGTGCAGAAAAATGATTTGAAGGAGGGGAAGAGAACAGAAGTGTGCAGACGTAATACATAGAATGAATTGACAAAATAAGGAATCACTAAATGAAGTCCATCCATAATTAGAGATTTAGGAAATAATTGAAATAAGAAACTCAGAGCTAATGGGGCATTTAAAAATTTACGACAATTTCAGACAAAATATAATAGGGAAAAAATTCTAGGCAAATGATAACGATTGAAAACTTTGCTAGTAAAACTAATGACGACAGAAACGGGATACACCTATTGAAATAAAGAGAAAGGCAGGTACAGGAGCTTTTGGAAGTCCGAGTTGTAATGAGATGGAAAACCTTAAGCATAGAAGAAGGTATATTAGGTTTAGTATCTTGTCTATTCATAAGGCGAATGCCGAAGTGATGGCTATTACAGCTTGGAAGATGTACAGAGATAATGATTTTTTCTCAAAACTTTGCTCAATGGACTCGCACTATTTCAGAAGTCGGCTTAAATTATCTTAGAAAAATAACTACTTTCTAGTCATTCATTCTAGTGTACCCTTGACGTCAGTTTAAAACGACCTCTTTAATGCAACATTAAAACCATTCTTTCGGAAAACTCTACCAATCATAGGCTCCAGTCATACGCATTTTTTCATTGTTTGCGCAGCCTAACAGAAGCTGAGTCTCAATCAAACCAATTTATCAGGTGGTAAGGAGGAAAGGAGATGGGCTACAAAAGGTGGGCACCTATTTTTGGATATTCGTAAAATGTATGGTTTCCTAGTACTTAAAGTGAGACAAAATAGAGGTTCAACTATCACGGTGAAAGTTAGAGAATGAGTGATCGATTAATTTTAACATACTGATTGTTCTGATTATTGTAAACTTAATTTTCACTCATTTTTTAATAATTGATTGGATGGAAATATTAACATAAAAATGAAAAAAATATACTTGAGTAAATAACCATTCAAAGTGTGTTTAAATATAGACTAATCTATTAAATTAGTTAAAATTTTAATACAATAAAAATGACCCGAAAAATGTATGAATCGAACCTGCAGATGTTAACACATCAAAAAGTAAAGCAGAGATCACGACCTCGAACAACATCCCAACACTCCAATATTCAACCTCTCTCATCCCCTCATGGCGTTTAGGCCTGTGCCACAAGTTTACCAAAACAGAGTTTCATCCCCATTTCAACCCAAATACGTGTTTGACCGCGACCGCAGTATTCTGCTCACACGTGCGATCCCTTCAAGATGGAGCCGAAAGGCAATGTGGGACAACAAACGGCTTGGCGACATGGGGAGGGTGCAGCGTAGAAGGCGCTCGTCCAGACAGGGGAGATACATAAGGGCCTGTTGCGAGAAGCAGTTACTTGGTTTGGCTGCTTGTGGACGATGTTTGAACTGCCGAAGATAAACTCGGGATCTGAAATTATGACCCTCCAGAGCTACCACGGGCGACTAATACGAAAAATTCAAGGCGCTAACAGGATGAGCACGTGGGTACTTCTGTGTAAACGGTTTTGATATACAGTTGTGGGTTCAGTGTCATGCGATAAATTTGAAAGGTCCGAAGAATGAAGTATCGGCTTGAGTGGGCAAAGAGGAAATTGGTTTTCGTTCTGTAACATTGAAAAATAACGTGAAGCAAATGATATCATCAAACAAGAACTTACAATCAGTTGATTATGAAATAATTCTGCCGTACTATCCAAAAATATTTGAAAACATCTGTTATTCCTTCCTTAATATATTTCTACCTCAAATTTCAAATAAGAATAAAAACCAATTCAATATACCTACTTGATAGTAGCCCCCAAAAGGTAAAGTATAATAATGAAGTATAAGTCATCAAGTTGCTGAATAGATGTTGCTGCTCACTTTAGTATTTTATCCCATGAATTAATTTCACACATTATTCTCACATACTTCTGAAAATAATCCTTTTTAATAATTATATATTTTATTCATTTTGGAAGAGCGTTTGAGAATGCAATACAGATCATTACTAGGATTCTCAGAATGCTGGAAATAATACATTTTCAAACATTTTAGTAACGCTTGATTTATAGTTTATATGAAAATGATAAATATTTAGCTCATGCATAAAAAAATATAGTAAACTTGGTATGCCTGTGATATCAACCAATAAGCAAACTATAACATAAAAAAATGTTAAATTGCACGTAAAAACACAGCATAGTGTGCAGCCACGTAAAAAACAGAAAGTAATGCGCGAAAATAAGGATTTATCAGCTCTGGGTTTATTGATTTGTCTGCTAATAATATCGAGTGAAACACATGACGCGTAAATAAAATGTACAATGTTCATAAAAAAACTGGCAAGTAAAACTAAAAGTACATCTACATACTAAACCGCAAGCCACCTAAAAGGCGTGTGGAAGGGGTGTTAGGACACCAGCCATTTACACAAAAAGGATATGTTCTAACGAAATCTCGACTAGCATATATTAAAGTCCTTTATGGTTTCGGGGAAAAACGAATTCCCATATCTATCCGTTCGGCAAAATATCTCTCTTAATTTATCGCTTCTCTCGGACCTAGAGATATAGTGGGGCTCTAATATTATGTTCTCCGTGTCGCTCTTAAATACATATAGTATATCTATTCTCAATTGTTAAAGAAATCTAAGCCTAGCGCGCAGCCTCCGAGTCTCCTGCGGCTCCCAGCCTACTTCGCTTAACATCTGGGTAACACTGTCTGTACGACCGTAGGTAAGTCACATCTATTTAGAATATTTAGGAGATCTTAAATTGGAGTATCTAAGAGGAACAAGCAGAAGAACCAGGGACTTAATTGGTACCAACTATCAAAATTTTGAGCAATATTAGCGACTTAGTCCTCTTCGGAGGTTCACATTAAAGTGGCCACTGTCGCCAATATCAGCCAAAAAATCACGGAGTAATTGAAGAGGACTACTTCCACCCATTCTAACGGTGCAAAGAAAATGTACTCGTATAAAGTATGCTACATCCATTTCAATTTGAGATATTAGCGGCAACGCCAAGCAAACGAAGTGGCATTCAGCCCCAAATCGATACTCCACGGTAGCTGGGATACTGTTTCGACATAAGTGGCTAACGTTAGGCAGGATTGGAAACCTCCCCCATGGCTGGAATTGTTCCCCTGCTATTTCTCCCTGATTAATACAATTCACTAAATACCCAAAAGGGCCCCATTAATCATTTCAGGAGTCCAGGAGGGCTAAAGTTGGTTTTTCCATGGGGAGCATTTACAATCTATCGTTAGCTTGCAGCAGCAATGTGATAATAAAAGTGGGTGGAGATCTGTGAGAAAACTTAATTATGTACAGGTTACAAAATCCAAGCATCTTTAACATACAAATTAACAAAAATTTTGCATAATATGCCTCTTGTTACATTGAGTAATAATTGAGTTACAAATGAATTGGCTATGATCTCCGTAAAAATGACCATATTATCGCTATAATTGGTTAATGAATTCTAAAAAAATTAGCTATAACGCTCCACTTTAGATAAACAATGCCAATTTGAGTGGTTGTAAATATGTAAAAAAGTACAAAAAATATCCATAAGAATTTAAACAAAAAGATGCGGCCAACGGTAAGAGATTGAACGGATGGGTTTGATAACTATTAATATTACAGGAAAAATCTAAATTTCAGGGTCATGTTTTTACTGCAAGCTTATAATTTTTATCTCGAGTTACAGCAAAAACATGACAATTAGTTTTCACCTAGCAGTTTCGCTCAAATATCTGCATTAATGATTGCAGACAAGAAATATTTGACAGATCTCGGAAAACTACACACTCCCATTACCACGTTAGCAATAAATAGATAGTTTAGAGGCGATGTAGATAGGACTGGGTAGATTTTTATCAAAGTTGATTGCATTTAATAGAAGTAACTGATTATTCAATAAATATAATCGTACAAGTGGGTAATATGCGTTAACAAAATAAAATCGTACATAGTAGAGAAATTTTTGATAGGGTTGCCCAAGTTCAGTAATTATCCTCATGGCCTAAAAAGAGAAATGACGTAAAAAGCCGACACCATCTTCTTCCTTCAAGCAGGCTAATCTTTAATATTTCTCTAGCACGCTCTCCTGCTTACACTGTTATAAGGATAGCAGAGTAATGGATACGTGTTTAGTTAAAAAATATTCTAATACGTGAATATTGTCACCACATTTTTACATGAGAAAAATATCAATAAAAATGTCTCAAACACTATGTCGATTCGGAGAAATATAAACAATTTCAATCGGCAGAAAAATTTCGAAACTGGAAAAAATCTAAGGCGATGTGTGATAAGGAAATAAAATGAGTCTAGCAATATTAACTAAATATAATGTATTTATTATTTCCACCAATCTTTAATTTTTTTATTTTATACCGTACCATGGCATTAGAGGCGTAAAAAATGTTAGAGAGACACATGGGGATATGTTAGCAGAAAGCCGAGGTTTGGGAGAAAGGCTGTCATTTCGAGGCCATTTGGCTCAAATGGTTCGAGGAGTCCCCACCTAGGAGAGAGTATACATGAGTCCAAGGTCTTCAGTTCATTGAAGAGACATCAAAAGATATCTACGCGCCAATAGATAAGAATGGGGCAGATAAGATTTCAGCATCCGTCTCATGTTTTGAGAGGAACGTCGGCATCATCACAGGCAAGCTATCAACCCCTTCTCTCTTTCGGTTGGCGGTGCCCAAAGGAGCGAAGCATTGCGTCTGAGCCACCTCACTTGATGGCAAGACCATAATATATGGGAACATTTATGATCAAATAAAATTATTAAATGCTATGAGGATTCACACACAGCTAATCTACTTTGTGTGCATAGATTATAAGCAAGAAAATGTCCATACGAAAGCTTTTCACTTTTTTAAAGAAATATCTATGCATGATTAAAAATTAACTGCATCAAATAAAAGAATTACATATATATTTATTGATCTGATCTGATCGTTAAAAAAAACATTTCTTGAGCAATAATCAAAATCGAACATACAAGCAATAAATTACCAATTTCACAATTATGGTTAAAACCACAAAAAATGTATTACCCATCCAAAAAAATTAAATGAGATTATTTCCATACCTTGATAACAACATGTAAAATTCAAAATACGTCATTAAATTCAAAATTAGTACGCAGTATATTTCTACAAGGAGTTACTATGCAACTTATTTATTCCATTTACTTGAATTATAGACGACATATCAAAACTCTTTCAACCGGAAAAAGGCACTAGCAGTCTATAAACCTCAGTTCCGATGAAAAATTTCGTAGGTAATTTCAGAGGTATTCACTTCCAGCCTTTAATCTGCTTTTACTTCGGACAGGCCTTTAGGGGGTGATAATATAACTCTACCAAATAAAACCCCTGGAAACGCCACTGGGATCCCAGTCCGGAAGATATGATATCTGAAGATAACTCATTAAAAACGGATGGCATATTTCCGCCAAAAGCAAACACTCCCTAAGAAAATAAGGCAAGGTATAAGGGATGTTAACAGCTAAATTTATGTAATTACACTTATAAAGCATAAGGAATAATATTTTCTATCAGATGATAGTTTAATTAGAATTACTACATAGAAAGATCAAATAAATCCATGAATTTTAATACAGAGGTATAAACTTGCTATTTCTTTATTTTAATAATTTTATTTTAGCCTTTAGTGTGTGATAAATATAATTCTATCGAATAAAACCCCTGAAAACGCCACTGGGATCCCAGTCAAATAAATAATAATTAGTTTTTTTTAATTATTTTTTTTATTGTTTAATTTATTTATTACAATGATAAAAATTGTTTAAATAATGCATTTGATAGTTAAAAAGTTTTTCAAACAATAGTTCCATACCTATAAAATATTGACCATTCGTTAACATCCATTCAAATAAGTAGTCACATTGCATAGCATATTACAAAAGTTTTAAAAATGTTACAAAATATAAAATATTATCTGAAAAATATGATATTGTCATTATATAATTCAATTCAGTTAAGTATATCTTCCAATAAAACATTTAAGTTCTCTAAATATTTACATTTGAATGAAGACTACATTATTTTTGCATTATAATGGTCCTGCTAAGCATTAAACTTATCAGCAGGTTCCATTATTATCTTTACTCTTACAAAACATTTATTAAGTTTTTACACACAGACAATATACATATACCCCATCATACATATGAGCACTAAAGTATTCCTAAATTCCCTAGCCACATAGTAGTATTACATTATGACACTCAAAAACATATCTAAGAAAATTATAAGACATCAGTTTTATGATCTCTCCAGTAGGTGCTTTTTTAGTTTACTTTTTAATTCCCTAATAGTTTTTATTCTCTTCAAGTTATCTGGTAACTCGTTTATTGCCATTGGGATTTTAATATTCATTACACCTTTACCATAGTTGTTATTATATTTCGGCACATAGTAATGAGTAAGATTTCTCATTTCCATGGAGTGTTTGTAATCTTTGTGAATCTTTAATGTATTGTTGAAATAATTATTAATTACTAACACATAAATGTACAGGTCAGTAACCTTTAGTATACCGAGTTCTTCATACAAAGATTTATTATGATCAGGAGAACCCTTGAGGGAAATACCTGCATTTTTATGGTTTGTTGTTGATTCAATCCCTGCGTGAATTAATTTGAGTATTTTTTTTGAGTTTTTAACAGAGTGTCCTGATGGTATTGTGCAGTACTTCCCCAAATTGTAATTCCGTAGCGTAGTATTGATTCAACCAGTGCGTGATATATCATAATCTTTGTTTTCTTTGGAACTAGGGTATTAATTTGATACATCTGATAATTAATTTTCCTTAGTTTACTGTTCATTTTAACTATGTGTCTATCAAATTTCAAATACTGATCAATGGTTATACCTAAGTATTTGTAATGTGTAACCTGTTCCAGAGGAGTGCAGTTACAAGTGCTAGAAAGGCCCTTTTTATGTAGACATTTGTGGTCATGCATATAGAGTATAATGGGAGTAATCTTAAATCCTACATTAGTAATTTGCATAACTTTTGTTTTGTTAGGATTTATTGTTAGGTCGTGATCGTGAGACCATGCAGCTATGTTTTGCAGATCTTCTTGCATGTAATTTACTGCTTGAGTGTAATCTTTATGGTTTGTAATTATAACCGCATCATCTGCATAAAGTAGAATTTTACCGTACTTAATTGCTTTAAATATTCCATTCACATAAATGTTAAACAATATAGGTCCCAGTACTGATCCCTGAGGTACTCCATACTGAGTAATCATAAAATTACTCTGAACATTATTAATCCTGACTGCTACTTTTCTATTTGAAAGATAACTCTTAAACCAATCTAAGATATTTCCTCTTATTCCAAATTGTTGGAGATCCTGTAATAGTATCTCATGGTTTACAGTATCAAATGCTTTTTTGTAGTCTATGAAAGAAACAATTACGTGCTTGTTCTTGTTTAGACAAGAGTTCACAATGTCAGCAAAAGTTTCAAGAGCTTCTCTTGTACCCTTACATTTCTGAAAACCATATTGATTTTTATTTATAAGTCTGTATTTAGATACATAGTTAGTTAAATGAGCAGCTACATATTTTTCAAGGACTTTGCTGAGAGATGACAAGATTGATATAGGTCTATAATTATTCATGTCAGTAAAAGTGCCATCCTTATATATTGGTCTAATTAAGGCTAAGTTATTATTAATATCTTTAATATCAAATAATTTTTATTGAATTTATTTATGTTTATGTTTTTATATACATATATTAGAACTTTAAATGCAATATAAATGGAAATTTCTGAAAAGCACTATAGTGTATATAGATCAAGATGTTTCTGCAAATAATATAAATTATTATTATTATTACCCCGTCTTTAGAACCACAACCATCCACCATTCCATTTCATTTTCCTTCCTTATTCCTCGAATAAATAGTGCTCCCAAACCCGTAATAATGGGTGTGAATTTCCATTCCCTCTTTCTTTCTCGGCTGTAACTCACTCTGCCCCGCCGGATATGCTCCTGGCCGGCGCGCGCCCAGCGACGACTCGTAGCATCACGGAGCGGAAGTTGGACGCGCACTGACCGGGAGCAGGAAGAAGACCGCACCATACAAGACAGGAGGCGTTCACACGCAACAAACACCTTCCGCTTTCAGTTCATTTCCCTGTTCTGTTCCCCATCCCACTTCACTCCAAAAATACTCTCAATCACACTATTATACGCCTCCACACTATTTTACACAAAACACACACCAATAAACTGAAATCTATGCCGGCACCAACAATGGAAAATCGACGCTTTGCACCCAAAATCATGGGTTAAATTTCCAAAAGCGTGGATTGACAAATTTCTCACGGTTCCCTCATATGAGGAAAATAATACCGCAGGGGTATAATGTTTTTTTAAGATACTAATATCGCAGTAACGGCGTGTCCCAACAATTATTCGTGGAATATATTCCATTTATTTAATTTTAAACTCAACAATTCACGCAATAATGGCATTGTAAAATGCATATTTGATCGTAAATATATATGCAGCATGTACGCTACATATGACATATAAACTATGACACTAATTTTTATCCTACTTATGTAAGTGATGTCTTGTATTTTCTGCCTATGAAGGCAGAACATACAATACATGGTATTAGAAATAATATCCAGATACATGCATAAGGGCTTTCATACGTTAGTAAGCTACACTTTCAGTTTATCAGCTTATTTATAAGTTACGGTCCTATCGACCATAGAAAAAACGAGATACTAATTCTTTCCATTCTTCAGTCCATCTCCCTTATTTTATTTTTATGATCTGATCTCCGGTAGTATGTTGACGTCAGTAAGATATGGACACTCTTCTAAGAGGTCAGTGACATTAATATTGAGTATAACGAGTGTAGTCAGGGTAAAAAAACAGAAACGTGGGGGGAAAGGAAGGTTCTCTTAATTATTTTACGTAGCTATATCATCCATATTTACACTGTAATTGCATTCAAAGCTTCCCTATTATGCATCAAATAACTCACTAATATCTCCGAAGGTTGATTGTGCTCGGAAAGAGTAGACCTCACTCGGAAAAAACCACACGCATATAAAATTCACTCGTTGAAGGTATGGCAAGGCAATATCATTTCCCTCTGCTACCCTGCACTTGAATAATATTGTTTCGAGGGAGTTATAGGGCATCACGAGAGATATGACCCTTCAATTAGCAGCAACATTACACACTAGGATACCACGTTCCTCGGAATAGGAAATGAAAAAACGTAGATGAGAAATAAAATCAAGCAAGGGAAAGAATTTAGTGGAGATGAGATAGAGCGTGGGCAAGTATGAATACGTGAGCAAGAGATTCTTAAACTTATTTGTATAAGGACGGAATGGCAGGTGTATAAATATTACCCTTTAGATACATTAGTTCAAAGGCTCTTTACCCAGCCCAAAACACTAGGCTGCCTGCAATGACTCGCGATGTCAAGCGTAACTGAGAAAATTTAGAAGCCCGGCTAATTACTTGTTAAGCATTAATTCGTTTATACATTCAGTGTCGACAAATGTCACGTTATCATATGCCGCTATCCTACCCCTCAGCAACAGAATATTCTACAAATGCCTAAGGAAAATGGCCTAAATACCCCCAAAAGAATTATCAGAAACTAGATTCGCATCTCTTTTCGTGGCTGCAAAGCTAAGGAAAGCATTTGAAATATTTAGGCTGAAGGATAAGGAATCGCTGGAAGGAACAAGGAAGTTGCTTTTTCTTTTCAACTCACCCAACCTTTTCAATTTCACCATTTCCAGTTTTCCATTTTCGCCTCACCAAACAAAACAGAGACCTAATTCTCAGAGACAATAGTATTAAATGGCAAAGGTCACCCTAAGATGTAATCAACCGTGGAACAATTATAAAGGTGAGTACATGAGAAGGAATTCATGATGGAGCTGCAATTTGTTTTTGTCCCTTTTTGATAATACAAGGAGAAATGGGAAGAGTATATATCTCTTTTTGGAAAAGAAGCAATGGAGTATAAGTGACAACAATTAAATTTAACAGTGAATTGCATCACATGATAGGAGAAAGCTTAATCTGTTTGTTGGCATAGAGACGTTAGTGGTAGCTTTCACAGGTACTGCTATCTAGCAGATTTAAAACAACTACTTATAAAAAACTCCATATTTTTTATTTGAGCCCGTTTTATGCTAAATTTAGCATTTACCACTTGCACGCCTTTGCTTTACACTGCCTCAGTAGTCCTGAAGATAGTAGAGGATGACAATCAAACTCTGTGCTTAAAAGATTTCACCCTAAAGAACACCCGAGAGAATTTAGTCAGAATGCTAATATTTTCTTCCCCAACTACTCTGAAATATCAATTGAGGAATATGTAAACAGATGAAGCTGAAAGATGAAGAAGGCGAACCAAGAGAGATGAAAATAAGAAGTAAGTAGAATTGTGCCCTCTTTCCGTCTGTAGTGTATTTTCCGACGAAGCTAACCATATCTTACGAAGGCCAGCATACTATGGTATATCAGCTCATATTAATAAAATAAGAGAGGAAGACTAGCATAGATTCAAAATTTCTTTTTTTCCACGATTAATTAGAGACTATGGCAACTTACACGTAGGTTAGTTGACTTGCAGTGTATCCTACTGACATATGAATTCCTTAATGCATGTTTCTTAAATGTCTTAGTATTTCTAACAGCATGTATTTTGTGTAATAGCTTTAATGGCAGAACACCTTATTGAGTAGTCGGCAAATTTTGCTTTTGAATACATGTGGAAGTATAATTTGTTAATTACCTTGACATTTTTATTCCCGTGTAGTGTGCATGTAGGAATCCTCTTGAATACTGCATGTTGGTTATTGATCACCCCCTGCCAAAAGCCATAGAGATGGCTCGCGGGGCATTATGTAGATACAGATGTAAAAGCATCCTTCTTTTTTTCTCCATCCATCCTTCTTTTCTTTGATCATTCTCCAACATACGCCTCGCCTGCTCGCAATCCCCTTATCCCACCTCTTCTCTGCCATCTCCGTATTTAAGCCTCTCCCCTTCCCACACACCTCTGCCCGCGCCTTTTCCCTCACTAATGAGGAGTGACCACTAAGAGGACGACCTCCACCGGCCAGGCGCTCGGCCACTCCTCTTCACTGAAACTCCCCGAAGGAGGAAAAGAGCTCCAGAGGGCCGCGGATTCCAAGTAAAAAATATCAAACGGCAAAAAAGTCGTCGAAAGTCTTCATCTTTTTTTCGTGGAATTAAAATGCTGACTTAAGAGCACCGCGTTGATGGTCCAAATAAAACCGTTCGTAAAATGGTTCATAAGAGGAGTTTGCATGTAATTTTTGCTCGCAAATCTAGCCGTAACTACCCCTTCACCTCCTTTATCTTCATCTTAAGTTATTGTTAAACTGTTCTAAAGGTTTAGGTAATATTACAAGTAGTATATCTGGAATACGCCTGTTTATCTCCCCTCCCAACTAAGACCTCTTTAATTCAGAGTAAAGGATATACTTTATCGCACCACCTCTCAGGGTAAATGCACGCTGCAAAGAAGAATTGAAAACAATTTAAATCTTGCATTTCATGCGATAGAATTCCTAAGACAAGGTATTAAACAAGCATTGTATTCCTGTGGTATTGTTTTACCTCATCTGAGAGAATCGTGAGAAATTGATTGATAGAATTCCTAAGACAAGGAACTCTAAAGTTCTTCACGTTAAAAGCATAGAAAATAGGCTGGATTTTCTAAATTAATTTGAAATTTTGCATTCTTCCAACAGTGATGATGGCCTTTTAAATGAATTTGTTCGCCCTACACTGCTCCTTTTCCACCCTACCGTTTCCTTGCACCTGAGTCACTTACTCTCTTTGCTGCATAACCCAAACTCTCTCGGTTCCTTCCTCTTATCTTTATTAAATGGTATTTATTGAGCTCGCAGGAAAACCCTCTCACCCTTGGTATTACTGAGACAGTTGAAACCATAGCCAGTGTTTAAATAGCAAAATGGAATTTAACAAATCCTTACCTTTACCTTTTACTTGTGTCAAGCTATCGTCTTGAAATATTTACTGCACGTGGAGTATACATCTTCAGAGGCGTAATTTTTTACATTTTTGACACAGATAAATGTTTTTAAAAAGTGTATTTTCAGGAGAGCCTGAAAATATGAGGCTGGTATTTAGGATTACAAAAACGAGCATTCAAGAAAAAAGCATATTTCGACCGAGGGAATGATGCGAGTTATAAAGGAGAAACAGGTGACGAAAATCTCTTACGGCCCGTCACAGTCACGATAATAATACGAATATTTGCATAATCAGTCCAAAATGTACCTCGTGCATCGAAAATCAATGCGAACTGGATCGCGTTCAGATTAAAGGGCTCGGCAAATGTTTTCCTTCTGGCGTAATGCAAACTCACGAAAGAAAACAGTCTCCATCGTAAATACACCAACCACCTTCTCTTGCTTCACACTCCTTATCCTTTATTCATCCCTTATCACTTTCAACACTATTCCTTCGCTTATAAAAAGTGACGATCGAGGTGGGAGCTGAGGACTCACAGAGGGCCGAAATGTCGATTCACCCGCATCTCCCAAAGGCAGTTGGAAGAGATAAGCGAGCACAGCGGAACTGCGCACACATGACATCGGGAAATCCCTAAGGCCAGAGAGAGTTAAGGTTGGTCGAACTGGCTGATGCTTGCAGTAGAAACACATTTGATTTAGTAGTTGATATTACAAACCGTATATTCGCTTTAAACAAGTTTTATTGATATTAATTTTTAAATTTTATAGTTCAATAATTTAATTACAGAAATTAAATGACTTTAATTAATTTATTTATTTTATTAAATAACTGGTCAAAATGTTCCTACCCCCTGAAATTTGCTGCGCGGTGCTCGTACCCCCCCCTACCCTGCTCTAGTTCAGGGCATGGTGCAGTTGTGTAAATTTCACCCCGAAACGAAGTTGATTCTTCCATTATCATGATTAGGCAAAAACTGGTATAACGGTCGAGGATTTGGTTATTGATAAAACCTTCATTTAAATTCTAGATTACATTTTAAAACAACTTACACTAAATCAGGTGGTTAAAACTATTGTAATAAAATAATGTTTCCTTTAAAGCCAAGATTTTTTATTTCAGATACATCGATTTAAAAAAAGGCTAGTATACATATGACAGAGCTAGGGGGCGTAGTGGATTTTTACACATACTTTTTATTCAGATTTTAACGCCGCCGACGCAAGATGACTCGGTCATAGCATTGTAGGTTCAAGACGACGGGTGAGAGGAATGGTTCGTGCTCGGCCAACATTAAAACCCACTCGGGCCCCACGTCACAGGTTGACTGATGACCCCCACGCAAAATACACACAATTCGCGACACGGCTCTATGACCCGACCAATTCCATTCCAACAATAGGGCTCTTCTCCTTCTGTGCCAACGGAAAATGTAAGGTATATTTAGACGAAAATAGGGCACCTCACCTTCCCCGGACGTTTCATATTTTCCGTCTAATTATTTGTTAAAAATATACGCTCCCACATGAAAATTGTACGTGTGCGTGTCACTAGCGTCCAGCATTTCGAATTTTGACTTTTTTCATGGCGCTGTAAAAGTTTAAAAGTTACTTCAACATCTCTAATCCATCGTAGAGTATACCTATTTCAACTTATGCCAGTAGCTTAGGCATACAAATTTTTCATCTGAGAAGACAAATCTCTAAAATAGGACGGAAATAATATTTTGGAGGAGCCTTTAAGTTACAATGAATGGCATTCAATGCACTGCATATTAACTAAAATGATTACCACCTCTTACAGAGTAGGTACAATGAGTTACAAATCACGAATGCATTGAGAAACTTTAGATCATTTGAATTCAGGATGAGAGCAATTAACATCTTTCACAAACTGCAACACAAAATAGGCTGCACAACGGGGGATTTTATCTCTACGGCATCAAATATGTAGCAAAGGGAAAAATACACTGTCTTTTGAGTTTTTTTTTCACTTTGCTACACAAAAAAGTGTCAAAGATGGAAATAATATTTGCAAGCCTCCTCTTGGTAACTTGAACTTCCGTAATTTACAAAATATTTTTGCAAATATCGTATCTGAGTATGGAAAAATTCGTAGGAATTGAGAAATTGGATCTACAAGGATATGGGAAAGATGTACCCTTGCTTCACAGATGAGGATAAAACACATGGCAGAATATACTTCGTACAATGTGTTTCGTAGTGAGATGAGTTCAGTGGTGCCCGATGCATTCCCTCGCCCGCTCTATGAAAGCATTTCATGAGCGTTAAATCAACCTACAAGCTTGCTGGATGGGATCTGCACGCTTAGATTTTCCGAAACTCAAAATACTTTCAATCACACCGAGACAGTTCCATCGCGTTGTGAACCTATCTCTTTCGTTCACATTTCTCATCTCTTCAGAAGTTCAAATTTCATATTTCCACGAAACTACATACATCTCCCACGTCCCTTTTGCATTGCTCTCAAGGTTGCCAATGATAAAAAATTTTAAAGAGTCGCAAATCCGTAATACCCAAACGCATGTGGCAACATTCATTAAGCTACTACGGGAAGGATTAGGGTCTCCACCATGTAGTCCCATTACAACTTAACCTTTGCATTTCAGGAAAAGAAATCTTTAGCAAACAGGAGGAAATAATTTTATGCAGAAGCAGAAATAATATTTTGCACGAGTCATTAAGTATTAATTAATGTTCATTCAATGTAATGCATATGAACTAAAAATGGTTATCACCTCTCACAGTGAAGTTACAACGGGTAACAAATGAAGAATGCACTAACAAACTTTTGATCTTTGAATTTGAATTTGATTGAAACTTTATTGATTTAACACTAGGAATACCGGACTTGACACCCCTCCTAGAACTACCAGATGGAGTCATTTTGACTCCTACCTTATAATTGTTTATTTTTCCAGTTTATCTATGTTTTTATTTATGCATTGCTTTAGTTTATCATTTTTGTTTATTATTGCATTATTTCAGGGGTTATTTAAACAAAAAAATAATATTTTTTTTAAATGCGAGTTTCGACGGTATTGCTTTGAAATTATTTTTTCCTACATGTTATGTTATTCTAATAGGATTTTCACACAGTAATTGGATAAAACAGCAAACCAAGACATTTCAAAACATTTTATCATCATGTTTGAATGATCAAAAATATTACCTAGGCTACATGGAAGTTGGGAAGATAATTAAATACAGCAAAAAAACTGCATTTGATAGGCCACGCATTTGGCTAAGGTGCTTTACAATTCAAGCATTGTCGTTCATTGTCCACAGTTGCCCACAGAAATACTTTTGGCAGGTCATACAATTCCAAACTGATCGATTCTTTCTGCACTTTGGTATTGCCTGGAAATATTTTTTTGCAGAATCCCGTCAGAAGAATATGCATTGGACACGCCACGCTTTGTCGAGATCTAATATGAGTATCAGCCAACTCTGTATCGAGCTTTTTCAAAAGCGTCTTGCGCGATATGTTTTAGGTAGTCTCCTTGTACACTATCCATGAATACCTGCTAAGTCGGAAGTATTTTACAACGAGTGGATAGGCCATCGCTGAGTATATATTCTTGTGGTAATAATGTGATTTCATTTCTTTTGGTAATTCTCTTCGAATTATTTACCTTTCCCATAATGCTAGTACCCTAGCTTTTTCGCTGTTCGGCGAGTTTGACTGAGGTAATGTAATTATCTACGGTAACATTTCACCCTTTTTCAGAAACGTTTGCATTAGTTTCAGTACTACTAAACGGCAATCTGCATGAAGTGAATAACCTTTTCCATCATTAGGGAAGGCATTTGCAAGATATTTGCTATCATTCTTAACAGCTAGCCAATATTCATGGCCGTATTTGTCCGGCTTAGATGGAATGTACTGACAATGAGTAAAATACACCTGATTTTACTGGGGAGAATTTGTTCAACAACCGTGATGTATGTACCAGGTTTGTAACAAGGAATGTAATTATCTGTGAATCTATCCTACACTTGACAGTTTTGAGCCGCTGGAATCGATTAGATTTCTCATCAAATCTTAGATAATGCAAAATTTTTACAAACCGGTTCCCAGTCGTTCATTTTATATAATGGTATTCCCCAGTCGTTTGACTAAATACTTGCAATAGAGAGATCATTTGTACCTGATATTCAACGGGCATAAAATATGGCTATACATGCATCTAGCTCCCCACCGAAAAGAGTAAAATCTTCATAATTTTGTTTGCGTGCTTCCACAATTTTACATCACTTCATGTGAGTCAGTATACACGAATCGATAAATAATTGTAGATAATATCTTTATTTTGTAACTACTTATGAAAGGGAAAGTAAATGTAAATTACTGCATGTCTTTTGCACGCATTATGTCTGAATCTTCAGACTAGCTAGAAACGTTTTGAGGAATAAAATCTTTGACTTCGTCAGAGACGAAATGATCTTCCTTTTCGCATTCCGATTTACCTTCCGGTATAGAATGCAACATAGAAAGGACTTCACGCTTTAGCCTACTTCTTCTGGTCATACTGCCAGTCAGGAAAAATGAAAGCCTTACTTCTCTAGAGTTTGGCAGTCCACTCCAGAGTTCACTGGATTCACTAATGCGAAGGACAGCGCACGATTTTCCTGTGCGGCGCGCGACAGCCAGCGCTGTCAGAGCCGACAATAACTTTATTTCATTCATCCTTATATCAATGGAAGGATACAAAGGTACTTTTTCAGGTTTGAAAATGAACTTCCACGTGGTCAAGGGTGAAATAAAAGCGCTGCAGTGCAATACTGCGTATACAGTATTGAGCTGTAGCGAGCCTGATAGGCGGGGAGAAGGGAGGGGTAAGGGATGAGGGCAAGACACGACGGCTTCTAAACACATGAATTGAAAATGCTCAATATGAATGCCATATTCGCCACTTTATCGCAGGATAAAATTATATCAGGACATTCATATGGTTTGTAGTTCGAAACACGGACCCGTGAAATTAGAAATGCCTTCAAATTCTCAAAAATATTGACCTAAAAGCGAAATAATTATATATTTAAGCCATCGATTGATTTAAATTAATTATTAACATAAGAAGAAATAAAATCTTGAACAAATATTACTATTTGGCGAAAAGACGAGCAAAATACAATAGGGAGTCAAAATGACTCCCTTTGGTAGTCGAAGGTAAATTTTAAAAAATGAGTACTATTTTACTTTCTAGAACTATTTTGATCGCAAAGTTTTATTTCGTGTCAAAAATTAATAAAAGTCACGAAATTTCAGGCCGGAATTTGGAAAATTTTAGTCAGGGCAGAGAAATAAAAATCGCGAGGAGTCAAAATGACTCCATCGGTAGTTCTAGTGTTAAGTTTTAATAACATTTAATTCGATAACCATCCATAAATATTCAATAAAATGGTTATGAGTGATAAAAGAGTCTCATCTCTTAAGGGAAGTTATAAAGATCAGCGAAATGATGAAAGTATTCCATATCTATTTATCAAATGAATCTGGAATGATAGCAAATAATGGCTAGGAAAAATTTGATTCCGCAGCTGAGGGCAATGCGGACGAACTCTTTACAGGAGAAAACGTCATAAAAAAAGAGGATAAAGAAAAAGCGGTTAGAGATGGCGAACCGGAGATAAAGAAGGGGCAAGTTTGTTTCCTTAGACCAAATATACTGTATGCTCATGTATCACGCATCCTCATGTAAGATGCGTATCATATTTTATCAATTAATTTAGAAAAGTTACCACTTTGAATGCATCGGTACATAATAACGTGTACCATCAAATGTTATAACGGCAGCCTTAATACCGTTGCCATGAAATATTATTATTCTTAGATTCTTGAAGAAACAGCGAACTTGTTTTTATGATCTAGGCAACTTGCTTGCGCACGATGCTTACAAGATTAAGGGCTGCGACTGAGGATGTGGTGCACGCCTCAGCCGACTAAGAAAGATTAAAAAATAAGTAATAACTCACCCGAGGCTGTTGAATGCATCTCCTTCATTCGCCCTTCATTCGGATATCACTAACTGGGAATACTCGGGCGACCCGCGCACTCGTGCACGACGTGCACACTAAAACGAAGAAATAGATTCGCAGGGTACCTGAGAAAAATATGGTGCACATGCTGTCGTACCCCGCTCGTCTTCGAAAAGATATTAGCAACAATACGAGCGTCTCTCGAATGGAAGGATCAGGTGCTGGAAATAAGGAGTCACTCTGACCAAAAAATAGTGATTTTATTCCCTTTAAGAATGAAGAAATATGTTCCCCAGCCTCTCGGCTGTGACCACCCCAGGCAACCGCCACCAAAGTACTCAGCCGCGAGCCAAGCTATACATATTCTTTTAATATTCTCCACGGGAAGATCCAAAAAATACCTCTAATCTGACCCGTGCCACACTCTACGCTATCGGTGGAGCAGCTTGGCGGGTGGTGAAATCCTCCGCCAAAGGAAATGGCCTCCTGTCATTAGGGGCCTAACATTGGTGGTGGAAGTTGGGCCCTAACATAAATAAGGGAATGCTTGTCCGCGAGCGGTGTGCATTGTTATGCTAAAGCTCTTGTCGAGTGTTTAGGCGTGAGAAGAGATGCTCACGGGAGGCGACCAAAAGCACCTTTTTCGACCACCGCTACCTCCTACAGCCAAGGTCCCATCCCTGCTTCTAACCTCGCCTTTTCCCCGAGTCTTTTAGTTGGTTTCGTGACTACAACAGTTCAGAAAGGTGATTTTTTTTTGTAAATAGACCGTTTATTTTGTAATTAAATTATTTGATACTCGTGTTCAACCGTGTCTACTTATTTTCTCCTGTGCTTTACATTCCTTCGCATACCCTTGGGCCCCAAAGTACGTTTCAAATCTACCCCCGGTCCCAGCCGCCCTCTCCTAGGGGTCAACCCCCGGACCGACATCCGCCGGACTGGGACTAGTAAATGTAGACGTCACGTAAATGAGTTGAGACGTTTATCCATACACTCGTAAGATGAAGCACCACTTTCCTGATCAGTGCACGCCAAAATTATCAATGAGAAGGAATTTAAAATATTGCTGGACATTTTAAGTAGAACTCAATTTGAAATTCACATCTTTTATTCATACCTTCTGGCTTAAAATTTCGAGAAGTACTGTTTGTTTCAAAATTAAAGCGTACCTTGCATATTATAAAAGAATAATTATAATAAGGCGAAACACACAATTCAGAAGAAGAGTGTTTTATTATAAGCTGCAAAGTTAGTGCCAACTTTATGTACTTCTCGGTTGTGTAAAAAGATAAAATTATTTAGATATCAGAATATTAAACCATAGATAACCGATCCTGATTTAAAGTGAAATTGAGACAACAATGCATGGAATTATGAACATAAATGTTTAACATCCAAATTAATAAAATAAGGGATAGCATGATTTGCTCATAATTTCTCCTTCAAATAGTTTGCTTGTATGAGATATATTTTATTACGTAAAGGATACGGAATCAATTAAAGTTCACAAACAGCCTACGGGATATTTGATACATATCGCTCAATTTCACTCACTGGATTTCCCGATTAAATTTGACAAGGATATATCGGGAAGAATATTCGAATTAAATCACATGAAATGACCATTAATCAACGGAGCATTCACAAATAAAAGGCAAAAACCTAATTGTAAATTTATCAGTGAAAATTAGAGGCTGTTAAATCCGATGTCTCATATCTATAAGCTCACTCATTAAAAAGTCATGCTTTTTCATTTAATTTTCGATGATTTATTCATTTTAAAATTCCCTTCTAATGGCTATTTCAGTTTTTCAGAAATGCATTTTTAATTTGAAATTATTAATATTGTTGATTATTCAATAAATGTCACTTAAAAAGACAAAAAAATGATTTACTTTGATACTCGCGTATTCCAAAACATACCAAAGACGTACTGTGAAAATTCCACCGAATTTCAGATCGAGGAATTAAAAAGCGATTAATGGATGAATAGAGAATTAATATGACATAAATTATCTCCCGCTAATCACGCGTAAAGGAAGTATACCAGGGAAAATTAATACGCACAAGACATCCAAAATTCAGCATGGAAATAAAAAAAACACCACACAAAGCTCTTTGCGACCACGATAAAGAAGTGATGGTACCTAAGAAGTCCCTATGGATAAAGTTTTCTATATTTCGAAATAAAATTGAAACAAGGAATGTGTTGTTTGGATATAAATTATTTTTTAAGGTAATTTTAAGTTGAAAACGCAACTCATACCACCCCGTGCAGTACTGGTTCATACATAAAGGAAATGCTCTCTATGATCCATATGCCCATAGTGAAATACAAACACAATTGAATCGCTAACTGGAGCAAGGCGTCAAGTTCGCTCGGTGTTATTATCATGGCATGTTTCCTTTTGGTAAGAAACTTTGAGCCTTTTACCTAGCAGCAACTTAAAGAAAAAAAGAAAAATCGTCTAACTTGTACATCATGACTTTCTGCAGTAGGCCATTCAGTTAACGATAACGAGGTTATTCTGCCCAAGGTTTCACTTGTAACGTCTGAATTTTTGAAGTTGTTATTTTGGTTGTGAAGAGTTTGTTTGGGGAGAGGGGATTGTTGAGGGAGATGTGAAAAAGGAGAGGTTTTGTGGAGTATTGTGGAGAGAATTGAAGTAAATAAAAAAGGTTATGAAAATTAATCGTCTTACGTTACACACTCCACTAGTTCATTTTATAACGGTTTGTTATGTTTTAAGCATGTATGTTTCATATCAATCACACTCCGGACAGTCACTTTAAGAGTTAACCTGCCACTTATTTCGCTGTTTCTCAAATTTCACCCCTCATAAGGGAAAAATTAAATGCATACGCTAATGAGCTAAACGAGCACGTTTTATGCATCCAACCAAGCGAGACAATAAGGTCAGCGAAGCATGATGGTCGATAGACGGGCCAATAAAAGCGGTTCCTAACACACGTTTTAAGCGCCTCAAATAAGAATGAATTTTTATCCTACCCTGAAAATTTCAAACGATCTCAGCTTTAAAGTGTTAAATAGGAAAATTGCATGTTTCAGCGTTGATTTCCGACTATCATGAGTTGACATATATTTTTCTCAAACCAGGGATAAAGAAAATTAAGTATACTTCAAACGGAACTATTTTTGTTTAGGTGAACTACTTGTTCCAAGAGTCTAAAATGTATTTTCCTCCACTTTTAGACCATAACATCGAAACATCCCCGCAAAGTGAAAGGAAATAAAAACACATAAAATTAAAAAGTGAGTAGAGACAAATAATAACTTTAGCCGTCTTCTGATTTCACCAACATGGGTTTACCGAATTCTTGTCATGAACTAAAATACACATCCAAGGAACGCTGTAAATACCTCGTAAAATAATCATCATTCCCGGCCATAGCCTTACGCAAAAAATTCATTATTCCATTATAGCACAGCCTATAATAGGAAATTAACCTCTCCTCAAAAAATTCTTCCAAAAGAAAAGTTTCCAGGCAGACAAATTATCGTAAACAATGCTAATTTTGCAAAGCGATCAGATTTTAAAGAATGAATTCCTCTATCAGCGGAAAAGGAGAAAATTTTAGCCTTCATGGAAAATAAGCAAGTATAAAATACTTTACCAAAAAGAGGGCTTGATTTATAATAGTTCTTCTATGGAGTGATTTCAAAAGATGTGATCAAGGATAAATATCCATAAATATACTCGTACATAGATTGCATAGAAATTAAACACATAAACATTAATCTAAATCTATTTTAATGAATTCATATGGAGCCATTTTGAGTTTTCATTTACGCAGTAGAATAGGCACTGACTTTTTGACCTCTCGTTTTGTAATTGCACGTAATATGGTCTTACGGTTACCCTGCTGTTGCGGCAGCCAGGCCCTCTCAGAGAGCGAAAAGATTAAATAACGGGACGCTGGGATTTAGATGTTCCCGCCCTTCCCCAACATGCCCAATACGTGTCCAGAATAGCAGATGTCGTTGCGGACCCTAGATTAAGAAAAATAAATCAAGCTCCGAACATCCATCCTCATTCTCTTTCCACACAACCATTCTCTCTCCCCGGCAACCACATTCTTTGTAAGCACATTCCACAGCAGTCACCCTGCCAACGATGAAGAGCAGCAGGGAATTGAAAGTGGGCATAAATAGATACGATACGAGTCACTAATGCGATGGTCATATTATCTGTGGGATACGAAAGAATAAAAAGATATAATTACGGAAAATGATTTCGGAGGATTAGTACGATAACTTTTTAGTATGACTGAAGAAAAATATTTCCCATCCTTGTGTATTGCTTATGTATATTCTAGATACGATTTTCAGTTCAAAATATGCATGAACAAATAAATTCGTAAAATAGATTTAATCAAATAAAACCGTGAATACACGACTCCGAAAGACGTAAATGTAATTTATAAAAGGGATATTAACTAAAAAACTTTAAATAAGTAAATATCTTTTCTTTGTAAATTTAATTTGTCATATGTGATTACTTGTTTTGTTTTACATCTTCTCTTTTCATATTATAAACCTTTGGAATCAAAAATAAATTTTGAAATTATCTCGTTGGTAAATAGATTTTTTTTATAAATAGACCAAAACTCAATCATATTTAAATTATAAAAAGAAAATTTTGTTATTACTAGTTGAAAATAAATCGTCAAAGTTTCCGCTTCCCTGACGAATTCATTTCATTTTCATTCAAGAGATAATAGAGACTATTAATAATAACAAAATTCTTCCATAAATGAAAAACATTATCACTATAGCTCACGTAGATACTCATATATAACTGAAATCAGGAATTAGTTATGCTTCTACTATAATTATAATTACTCAAATTGTCCCAATATATCGGCGCCACTATCCACAAAATACTCTTATAAAAACGAATCAGGTGATTGATTTGCGGGTATTTAAAGTAATCTCTCTCACGAATTCATGATAATATAGCATAAAAACGAAGTAGCATATTTCCCTCTAATTATATCATAATAATCGGTTCGTTTAAAATGCTCAGGTACAGTTGAATGTATAATATTCAAGAAATGCCGTTTTAAATGAAATTCCAGCAATTGACTTGTTTGCGCATCCAGTGAGAGAGAGCTGGAAGGTTTGCACAAAGGTGAAGAAGAATAAAATGATTAGGGGAATTACATTTTTACACCAAATTTGGGCTCAAATACGTATGATGTCACACATTTAGCAAAACACGGGAATTTCTTGGAAATAAATAAAGTGAGCGTCTACTATGAGCGACGGGTCGCTCCCACATGAACGAGTAATTTTCATCGTGCCACCGCAGTTACCTGGAGCAATTAACGGCTCATTGAACAATTCTTTAGAGCATCCAAAAGCCTGGTCATTTTCATCTGAGAATAGACAATTAACTCCTCGGAAACATTTTCAAGACAAAGCGTACCTGAGAACCACCTAGGATAGGAAGCACTTATAGCCCCACTCATCAAGCTGTTTTTGCCACTAAAACGGTAAAGAATGCACACGCACAATCCTCACGCTAGAACTGTTCATTCAAATGACTGGGCGTGACCGAGTGGATCTATTGTATGCATTAAGGTAAACTGGCACTTAGGATAACAACACACGCTACTCAGTAAAACGAAAATTCAAAGGGCTGGTGAAGGTACCACTTCAATCACGAAGAAGAGATTTGAATGAAGCTCCTCTTTTGTGATCCAGCTGCAAGAGAAAGAGCCGCGAGCTGGTATTGGTGCTGAGGTGCAAACAGCGATAATGGTCAAGAAAAACAATCAACGGCAGGAGAATAAAGTGTCAGGAGAGTAAGAAGCGAATGAAAGCCAGTACATGTATTTCAGATCCTGTGCTGCATTATAGCCATTGATGTCTACTGAGAATAACTACATAGTATCCAGCAATCATTTTATTAATTTTAAAAATAGTGGTCACATTGATTTCTTGCAGATCGTTCGCCAATTTTATTTTTGTTGTGAGCTAACGAAAACATTTTATTTACTTATAATATAAAATTATTTCGCACAATTTCATCTACAAGGTATGAAAGAAAAGACAGAGAAAGGATGGACTTCAGAAATTCGTTAAATCCGTAGACTTTTCTCGGGCTCTACATGAAGCTGATTCAGTCGTATTGGCTTTTTTTTGGAAAATGACTTTTCTCCCAGTCTTAAGGAGTGTTAGTATCTGAATGTGCAATTTCAGTGTGAAATTGGACATTTAGACGGCAAAAGACGGAATTAACCTGGTGTAGAGCTCAAGTAGAATTCCTGAATAGTTTTCGCCCGAAAAAAGTACGTTTAATACAAAGATCGATCAAATGGGAAGAGTTTCAGCATTAAGTCAAGGGAATGGTTTTTATGGTTTAAGAAATTAACAAAGGATCAAAATTTATCATGTATTTTACGATTATCTTGAACAAGAAATCATCTACAACAATCCGAGCATACATCCCCCGGACGATGAAGGTAGGAGAGAAAGTGATGGAATAGTGGGAGGGAAAGCAAGGTGACCCTTACAGGAGAGGGTAAAGAGGAAGGTGGAAGAAACCACCTTAATTAAAAAAAGAAAATAAACGCAGATTAGCGACATAATTCTAATGATTCGTACCATTTTATTTTAGGGCAGAATGTATGCGATGCGGAACTTGGGATGAGAAATATTTCATTGGCTTCAGGGTCCAGCGTGGGCAGAAATCAAGTTCAAGACGGGAAATTCTCGGTAAAGAGGTAAATGATTATTTAGGGAGCGGAAACAACCGAAGCAGAAAGAGGCAAATTAACAACCTTGTACCATTCACGAATTTATACAATGTTTCATACCTCGTTAAAGTTGAGAATTTATAAATAAAAAGAATGATTAAAAGACAATAATGCAAAAATGAACCTCGGTTAAAAAACAAGTAACTCGAGAAGAGCTTGATATAATAGATCCATGATTTTAAAAATGCTGAACCCGGCAAGGGCTTGAAAATGGAGCTTTTGCCTAAGTCAACCGTGAGTCGAAAGCAGTGTCTCATTTTATTTATTTATTTTTTAAACCACCGAAAACAGCTCGTGTTGGCCTTTACATCGGGGCTTTTCAACAATTTTTAACAAATACACGTTCGCGAGCATCCATGAACTGGATAGGGGTAACCTACCCAGGTGGGACTCAAACGCGCGACCTATTGTTTGGCATGCGAATACTTTACCCCGCCTCCACCGGGGCCCCGGCATTTCTGTTACACCGTCTTTATTTTCAAAGTCATTAAGGTATTTTTCAAGACCTGAGGATCTTAATTGTTAATGTATTTTTTATTTTTTTTTTTTTATTTATTTTATTCCCAAACCACCGCATACAGCTCAAGTTGGCCATTTTACATCGGGGTATTCAACAAATTTAATAATTAAACGCACACGAACAACCATGCCCTGGACAGGGGGAAACCTACCCAGGCGGGACTCGAACCCGCGACCTCTTGTTTGGCAGGCGAGGACGTTACCCCGCCGCCACCGAGGCCGGCAAAGAGATATTGAGATATTGAGATCAGATCACCGATATTACGCACCAAGGATGAAATAATTCCAATTTTCTTCTATTCACTATTGGTAAGCATTACGCAAGGACGTAAAAACGATTTGATGTCCCGGCAGAGCCGTTCCCAGGCCCGTTAGGATAGGAATACGTCAATATTTGAAATAATAATGACAAAGTTACTCAACGGAAAATATTACGCATTGCAGTATAAAATATAAGTATTTAATTCCAAAGCAATTGTGGAATCACATGTAATTTTATGACAATGCCCTCTACAACTGCGAGTTCAATCAAATGATAAGTACCTTACTTCATGGTTACGTTGAAAAAACTTTATTGCATATTAAATGCTTATTTTTCCGAGTTATATAACTTTCACTAAGCCGGTTTGAACCATATTTTATTATATTCAGGAGAGGTAGAAACTATAAATGGTTAAAATAGGTAGAGACATATTTATAATACTTTATGTAAATGTGGAATGAAAAACGTTATTTATAGTAAATGTAGCGTCTCTATTCCATTGAATATTGATGCCTGCCACTTAGGTAATCGAGAGAATACTATTTTATTGCAGCTGAAAATATCTTAAATAAAATATTTGAAAATATCAGTAGTCTTGATGAGAGATTGATGTTATCATTTTAGCGCAGTGAATTGCGTAAATGGCGTATTGAAATATACATCAATTAATTAACGTAGCTAATCAATCGGAATAATTAATAACGAAAGATTTATTTCAACCTTTGTTAAATAAAAAACCGTATAAATAAATGATATAAAATGAAATTATTCATACACATGAAGAGCTTAATTGTTTCCTGCTTTTGTGCGTTTCCACAAAATTCGCCGAGATGAATAAAGCGCATATGTATGCGATCATTGAAGAGTGAAATTAGTATTATTTTTAATTCAGCATATTAAAATCTCTCAAATACCATGATAAGTAGTGAAAGTAAGAACAAATGATTTAGAGGAAGTAAATATTATCAAGTGATTACCTGATCATCTGCATCAAATTGTTTGGGAATACGAGAACGTAGGTAGTAATTTTGTCCCATGGAGGACGCTGGTACATTTTTAATATCCATTTTCACTTGCTACAAATATGTGACTTCCCTAACTCCTAATTGAGACCCTTACAGATATTCGCAAACTTATCAAAACATAGGATATTGTATTGAAGTTATTGAACTTATATTAATACGCAAGGCTTCAATTATATTTTAGCTAACCTCAGGCTATGAATGCAACAATCAATTTACTATGTGTAACATAAAATTGTTTTTTTGTTGTGTTCTCAGGAGCAATCATCTCTAAAATATTGCACTTACCTTAATACAGAAGGCTTCAATGATATTTGGCTATATTTGGCTATGAATGCACCCCGACACAATAACATCATAAATAAAAATCTTAAAACTGGGAAAGAATAGTTATAGCGCTTTCTGAAGATACATTTCTTTTAAACTTACTTCAAATATTTTAAGGCATTAATAGATTAATGATGGCTGCAACGAAGTGAGGTAACTTCCTACGACGAAACCTTTGTATTACTCCTCGGGAAAGGAGCTATGGAAAACTTTTAAAATGATTAGAGTCAGTTATATCACATAACTGACTCCTGGCAAGCAGTATGAAAGATTTTCGGGAATTCCAAAGAAGCCACAAGAGTAAAAAGTGAAAGCTTAAGTAATGTGACGAGTAACTTGTAAAAGATAGGACACAAAGGATTTGCAAGTAGAAAGGAAAGGTAATAAAAGGTAAAACTTAATAAAAACCAAAATATTTGTCATTGCACTTATATTTTTAAAGTATAACCCAGGTTTGGCACGACATAATCTGTGTATCACCACATTATTGCCTGGTTATGACGTGCCACGTTGAAATTTAGGTAGTGCATAGATAAATAAGTGTAATGGAGAACTTGCACATTTTTTGAAAAAAATAGAGAAGATAGAGGACGTTGAATCTTGCACAACGCAAAAAACCCGAGGGCTAGGTAACGCTTCGTTCCCGAGATAAAAATTCTCAAAGTTGTCGAAAATCCAATGGCGCGAAAAACGGCGTTCGAAAGGGGGCGTGGTTGTTTCCAAGGGTCTGACGTCATATATGCCGTTCCGAGTACTCCGCGGTAGTACTGCAGCGAGGGCCGCAGTTCCAGCCGCTTCCTTCGGGCCTCTGGACGGCACTAACGGGGAAAAGGTGCACGGGCGGAGTTTTGGGGACGGGGCAGCGGAGCCTTACATGGTAATTTATATTAGCTTAGTGAAATGTAACTTAAATGGCAAGTTGTTAGAAAAATGCGTAAAATTTATGTCAATAAAATAGCTGCAGGATTGATAAATTCAGAAAATAAGATAATTAAGACGTGTGATTAGTTATTGAAATTTAATGAGTCAGTGAGAGCTTGTCTATTATTATAGCAATACTTGTAAATAAAAGCATTAAAAACATTCTACAAACCTCTGAAATCAGTATTTTACTATAAGTTTAGAAGCACCTCATATTTTCTCAGGTGACTCATATTTTCATATTCACATTACTTACATTTTGCCATCCAGAATCCAACCATTCCAATTATGGAATACAGAGATAGGTTGTTAACATAGACAGTTGACTTCTAGTGAAATTTAAATGGATTAAGGTTTCAAAAGAAATTGTAAAGTAAAATTCATCAAAACATTTTATTGAAATCAAAGGGCTTTAATTAACAGTGGGAATATATTTTTTCTCCAGAGTTCTCTGGCCCAGTCAACCAGTGTCTTCGCTAAATTTGTATCATAATTGACAATTTTAATTTCAATTTTGGAAATGACTTCGTACTTAGGGTCAGCAACGCACAATATTCCTTTTTCCTTCCCATAAAACAACATTTGGAGTTGCAGTTGTGCATGGCATCTACCGCCCACTTTCCCACATTTGCTAATATAATTCTTGCATGTTTCAGATGTGGGACACTTCACCTTTACCACATATTCAGAACTAATCAGGCGATGCCACAAATTCAGGGAGTTCAGCCTTCAATAAAAGTCCTGTATTTTCAAAACTAACACCCAACTCTCGTCTTAATGACTTAATTACATCACCTTCCAGGTCTTTCCCCCTCTTCATTGGCCCTGTGATTTTAAAGGGTCGAGCACCCAACAGCTGCTCTGCCAGGGCACCACCACCATCCATCTTACTGTTAGCCTCTGTATAAATCATTGAGGCACCCAATTGTGCATACCTCAACTTATGCCACAGGTGACATGATGCCTGCCCAACAGTCAATGATGATGCTTGTAAACAAAGGGGCAGGGTCATTTTTGACTTAGCAAATTGAATGAAGTCCTCATAGAGTTCCTTGTGTAGTCTTTCGCGGTGTGGTGAGGATTCAGCAGACAGGTTTTCGGAGTTACTACCGCGTAGATTCATCTCTGCAGACGACAGTTTCGCCGGCATTGCAGCAGGCTTCTTGCACCGGCCTCCGACGGGGTGTTTAAGAGACGGGCGATACCACGGATCTCCACTTCATTGACCTGAAGAAGCCCGCTGTAATGCCGGTGAAACTGTCGTCTGCAGAGATGAATCTACGCGGTAGTAACTCCGAAAACCTGTCAGCTGAATCCTCATAGAGCTTATGGGTCAAATTTTGAGTTTTAAATAAAATGCCCAGATGAAATAAGTCCAACTGCTCAAGGGAGTGAGAGGGAGAGTTGTAAGCCAACAGAACACATTGATCGTTATTTTCCATCTATACCCGGTCCTTGTAATCAACAATTCCAAGAATTGGGTCCACAGGCTTCAAATTTCCTAGATCAGTGGCCATAAGGAGTTGGTTTCTCACACCAGACAAAGGTGGTTTGCGCCAATAGCACTCAAATTCAGTTAGGAAAGGCTCTAAGCTCTTGTTGTGGAGCCACTCTAGGAAAGCCAAGGAAGGCATGCTTGCACCCCCCTTAAAACATGAAGTGGTAAACATTGCATCATTAGTCATCTTCCAGAAAAATAATTCACATTTTATTTTTTACAAATTATTATTTTACATATTACCATCGATTCTACTAGCATATTTCGTCTATATAAACGTCGGTATACGTCTAAACTTTGATGAAATTACAATAAATTTAAGGGTTACTTGAAACCGTTACAAATAAACATCATAACATAAAGGTACTTATAAAGCCATTAACTGTGGTCGCAGCTACTAATAAAAATATGCATGAATTAGTAAATAATTAGTACTAATGGATCATTACGCCGAAGCATTATAATTACCCGACGACGCTGTGCAATCGTGACAGGCAATGTTCAAAATCGTCTTCGACGCTTCGTCGAACACCATGGTGGCATTATAATTTTTGGCCGTAACTTTACGTTTCAGAAAAACACTTCACCCGGCATAAATTATTAGATCTTTGTAATGGCACACGTCAAGTCGCCCTCTCAATGTATTCTTTTCTCATAGATCTGAAATAGAGATTCATAATGTAAACATTGCGAAAAGGTCACATGTATTATCACAACTTTGCTAATAATGACGACTTACTGCAACAGAATTCACATGAAAACAATTTATATATTCATTTATCTTGTAAATAACATAAAATACTTACCGCAAAGCCTTTACATTCCGTATTTCAGCTGATGTTTACTTGTCACAGCTCAATAAGTACTCCATCATTATGGGAGAATCGACTTCGGGCAGATTTCCGGACTCCGCACGAATATATCCAGCTTCCATGCCGATAATTCTCTTAAGTGTAAAATAAAAACAGATAGCGTACTTCTTTAAACTTGTGCTACAGCGCAGGAGAGGTAAATCCACTTTCCAGCGTCTCGAACTGATAAACACTTTGTTATGCCTGGTTACCATGCCACGGAACGGCATATATGACGTCACGCGTCATTAATTCCGTAAAACGATTTCATTATTTTCAGGGCGCTATTTTTCAGTTAATATGCGTCACTCAGGTTAAAGAGAAGTATACATATTAAAGATTTTTGATGTTCTATACGATGCATGAGTTAAATTGCCTGTACAAAATCCTTGCAAGTTCTCCATTACAAAGGTGTTTATTTTCACTAAGTTAAGTCGATTCCATGAGGTAACATCCTACAACCGTACTCAAATAAGCTATGCAAAATTACTGACTTTTTTACTTACCAAGTTTCTTGCTAAAATATTTTACTTGTTTTTTGTTTTATTCATTAAAAAAAACCTTGAAGGATGAGAGAGGCATGGGCGCAGCCAAAAATTAAGGCTAGGGGGGGTGTTAGGCGCAACCAATACTTTGGGGTGTTTAGGTATTGCATACCCGCCAGGGTAAGTGGGAGTTGCAGGGGCCCTCCTCCAGGAAATGTTTAAGATTAATGGTTCCAAATGGCGAATTTTACGGCTTTCTGAGGGATATTTGATCAATCCTAAGACTTTTATGTAAGTAATACTAATCCATTAAGTAAAATGAATTAAATTTTAAAAAATTTCTCTGAGCTATGGGGGTCCAAAACCTTCCCCTCGCAGCGCCACTGGAGAGAGGTACCCGCAAGGTGAATCTAATACGATGGATATTGTAGATTGGTCACTAATATATTAGGTCGGAAACGTACTGCATTTTTCCATTCTCGATATTGAAGCGGAGGTTGCTGGGGAGGGTGTGGCGGGTGGGAGGCGATGCGCTGAGGCGTGAGAGGATATTGGGGTTGGAGGAAAAAGAGGGCCCCAGTTGAAAACCCCCAACCGCACCGAATATAAATCACTGCTGCCCACGCACACTGCCATCACATGACCCGAACATCCCTAATCCCTCCCCCAACCTGAACTCGATTTTTCTTTCAAATACCCGAAACTCTTCCGTAAACTACCATGCGCCTAGCATACGCGGGAATGAAAACCATTCTCTACGGTAGGCCCGAATAGGGTAGCTTCGTTCATCAAAGAAAACGAAAGGCATTGATTGAGATTCGTCACCCACCATTAGTGTATTCATAATATACAAATTATTGGGTTTTAGAAAACCCAGTTTAGACGAATGTTAATGGTCAATTTAAACCTCATTTGAAAAAGGCCAGATTGGTGCCCATGCGATGCCACTCCACGTGACGTCACAGGGACCTAGATTCTGTACGAGTAGATAGGAGTTTGAGATTACCAATGCATGCATGGCATCGTCTGAGATTAGCAATGCATGCATGAGGCAGACCTCAGGGAAGCATCTCTTAATAATCACCTATTAAAATTGACTAAGGTTGGAAAGTTTCCTTCGTTGATGGGGTATTAAAAATCCTTATAAGCCAAGTGCTACCTGCTAGCAGGGTAGGTACTCTACGCTATCGCCATGCTCGACAGCAAGCAGCCTGCATCGTAGCGGCGTTCATACCCTCGCACCCATGTGACTTCACACAGCAGCAGCCAGCCACACGGGCTTTTCCCAGCGTTCATACTTAGCCGTCGCGTTTTCGCGCGCTTGAAAATTTTCACTTTTCATTAAATCGCGAAAAATAGATATTGTCATTTAAAAATCTAAACGCGAGGAATACGCACTCCAGGAGTAATAATTTTTCGATTTAGGCAATTAAAAATAGGAAACCACCCTATGGAAGTAGTAAGCGGGTGAGGTTTAAAGTAGGTAAGTCAGCCTGAGAGTGGACGAAGTTCACATTGGAGTAGGTACTCACGGGAGAGAACACGTACGATTTTCCATAGTGAAAGATAGATACTTATACGGAGGAATGTATCAAATTATGAGGGGAATGTACTACAGCTGTCATATCTGGATATCCGATGATAGCTTCCAAAGTCGAAAGATGCGGTGGGGACTTGCAAACCACTGGGCCAATAGTGGCTCGCTTTCCACCAACTCATTCCACTGCCGACGCTGGCTAGTTTCCGACCGTACTTTCCTTTGCTTTAACAAGATACTGGGCAACGATACCCCCTCATCCTTAATCCACCCTGCTATAATCCTTATCAAATATCTTTGTGACTAGCCCAGTCCTGCAAGCTCGGAATGTTCCGAGCGGCGTCTGTTGCGGCAGGAGGTGGGACCCTACCGTGTGATTGGGATGAGGAGACAGAGAGAGACGGGCGTTGCCACGTTTCCTCAAGAGACTTTCTCAGTGCATGGAAACGAAATACTGTGTCGAAAACCCTCCCAGAGCTAGACTCCACCTATCGTATTTTTTGTTGGTTTTCAGGAAGTCACGTGCCCTCCGCCCTCACTGCGCAAAAAATGGGCATGCTTGAAAGTAAAATTCACTAATTCTTGGTTTACTTAGTGGTTTTCCATTTTAAGTTTTTCCTTGGATATACACATTTACTTATACCACTTATTTATTATCAGAGCGCGATCCGGGTTTCAATGAATTATCATTAGCGCCTGAAGATGATGATAATTCATTGAAACCTGGGTTGCGCTCTGATAAAAAATAATTGGTATAGTAATTGTGTATCTCCAGGAAAAACTTATGCTTCAAAGTTTCAAAGTCAATTGAAATTCGTTTAACTAAATAGGTTATAGAGACAAAACTGGAAAATAAAAACGTCAACAGAGATACCGGATATTCGATCAGCAGCTATTGGAATCGAACTCTAAAAATAATTATGATTGCCAGAGCAAAGTCCACGGTCCCCCACGACAACAATTGGGAATCGACCAATCCCACCCCTTCTGATGCTGAGTTCAACGGTTACTTCAAATATTCATTCAGTAGCCTTGATAATGAGTGACGAGTCGGAATCCGAAACGTCGCGTCGGCACTCTTCGAATTTCTCACCCGCCCGGAAACCCGGGAATGGTTTAAATATTCTGTCCCCCGGGGAAGTTAAATACATACATGATAAAAATGAAGCCTGACAAGGACACGCCTGATGCCCTCAGGAACGGGAACATCTCTTGTTCCTCTAGAGGTAGACAACACTTTCGCCTCAGAATTTTATGACAGACCAATCAGACATACCTTGGCAAGACAACAATACCGGGAATTGGAAATCAAAATATTAACTAATTTACCCTTTTTAAAATGACAATCTTCCGAAGTGTTTCAACCCAAGAGTCGTTTTCAAAAATTTATGTTTATCACCCTCTATACAAAGACGAGTTGAATCACAATAATCATTAGAATTTTCAGCAAGCAAAGACCACCTTACCGGTAAAACCAAAGAAAATCATTATGGCAAGGAATTACTGATTGTTCCCCCATTTTGGCTGACCCAAAGTCTAACGCCTATCCGGCTCACCAACCCAAATTCCAATTCTTCACGTAAACCAAAAAATCACCAAAATGTTATCATCTCTTCATTCAGGCTAAAATTCACTTCGTCTAAGTCTTCATCTCTCTTCGTATTTTCCTCTCAAAATGAAGCCTACATTTTCCAACACACTTTCCTTTACAGATTTTTTTCCACGAGCCATTTCAGTACCTACACCAAAAACACATTCCACTCCATTGATAGATTCCGCAAACAGAGGAGGAGAAAGAAAATAAATTTAGACACGAAAATCTGCTGTTTCGCCGCCCTCCTGTAACTAATCACGCGATTACTATTCCGTCCACGGTGAGACCCTTGATCGCTATCCTCGTTTCAGTAGATGTGTGTTGACTTTTCTTCGGATCTTCACTCCACCAAGTCCTATTCGTGGGGCACGCACACTTGCACGCCACTTGATCCCTGCTGTGATCGAGGGTAGGCGGCGGCTGCGAAGGGTAAACGCAATGGAACGAATAGACAAAGAGAGAAAGGGAGATACGGCCGCAGAAAAGGGTTGAGTAATTGAAAACAGTGACGATAAAAGAATGAAGAGTTCTTCATTTTCCCCGAAAACATCAAAGACAAAAATAAAGGCTGACCATTTATCATTTATCAAAGGTCAAGGTTGCCGTAGAATACCTTGAAGATCCTTCTCACTTTAATATCAGCAAAGGAATTAAGGATACGAATCAGGTGAACAACACTGGGCCAAGTTTTATGCCAAACCATTCCACATATATTTTTTCATTATCAGGGCCAAACAAAGATAATGAGAAATATAAAGCATTCACAAAGAATAATGCTTAGTATGCTAAATTATGCAACATCAATAAGTAACTCCTAATTCATTGGTGCACACTTGTACGTGACTTGCAGGGTGCTGTGAAGATGTAGGTCATTATTTTTGGCTGCTAAAATTACGCGCTTTCTATCTTCTACATGATTCTCTCAAAGTGTTACCAAGCAACGAAGGAAAAGGAATATGTAAAATATATTCACGTTTCCAACTAACAAAAACCGGACAGGGGAAGGAATATATACCTGTTCATTTAATAGAAATAATAACGCCACCGTTAGAACTCAAAAATGGATTAGATGACTTGTATTGTAGTTTACTAACTTTTTATACCTATATTCATGTTTATGAATTTTGTTATTATTTCTAACAGAATGTGTCTGTGTGTTCTATCTTCATTGGCAGAAAATCTCAAAGAGATGTTGGCAAGTTTTGCCTTTGAATAAATGCGGTAGTATAATTTATTAGTATACAGTATGGTATTTGGAGGAGGTGACCGACAGCTGAGGTCATTTGCGCCATGAGGAAAGGGTAGGTGAGAAAGGGTGGAGAGATACCCGGCGTCGGGGTTAGCCTGCTCTGAACGAAAGGCACCAAGGGGTCCACGGCTTAACGTCCCATCCGACGGACGGAGTGTTGCGCTTGAAATGTCCTCCACACAACATTCAAACAGGGATCGGGCAGTCTCTGAAAATTCTCTGCCGCTGCCGGGATTTGAACCCGGGCCCACCGGGTGGGAAGCCAACACTCTAGCCACCACACCAACCCGATCCCCTTATTAGTATGCGTAACGTTTTTCGTACCATGTGGTATGCATGAGGGTATCCCATTATACCTATGCCGCATGCTGGTGATTGATTGACACTTCAAATCTCACTTGAGTGGCAATATATCTACCAAATTCCACATGACTGTACGTCAATCTTCAAAATAGTTCAAATCATCAAAATAAGTATGTAATCAGATGAAAATATGCTATTTAACAATAACTGTAAAAAGTAAACATGAACAAATTCTTCACGATGAAATCATATTCTACATCGGAGGAATCTTGGGAATAATCAAAGCCCAAAAGCATTTTTATCTCGTTCATTGGAATGGCTTCCCAAGGTAAATATTTAACGTCCATAAAACAAATATTTTGTATTCCAGGAATATAAATAAGTAATGAAAATCGGGATTAAGCTCGTAATTAGGGAGTTTATCGACGGGAGGGGAATCAGAATCTACGAGCCGTATTTATGTTCCGCTCCTGATTCATGCGGTGAGGAGGAGCAAGCCGATGAAATCGAGATTCCCCATAGAGAGGAAGAGAGCTGCTTGCAGAGGCTAATGGCCACAGGACGTGTGGAACCAATCCCCACGCGCGGGCAGCGCTTAAAAAGGTCCCGCACACTAAAGTACAAATCAATATTCCAATCGGAGATCCACTTCTGAGGACTCATCGTGACCGCTCCATCTGCCTTTTCTCGCAATATAGGTATTTCTCGTTTAAAATTCATGCTACGATCTCATAATTATCAGGGTAGACAGGAATTTGTCAATATTTTCCCGCATCTAAAATATGATACTAATTTTAATCAAAGGAAGAATTGCAATACTTTCACAGGATTTAATCGAATACGCGTTTTGTTGCTACAGCAACATTATCAAGTATTGTTGAAATAATGAAGCGAGTGGTGTTCTAATATATCCTGTGGAAATAATGCAATTTTCCATATAGCTAATATTAAAAACTTCCATCATAATGTGTCGCATACCATACAAGGTAATAATAATACTTCATTTATTCTTCAGCTGTAAAATTTTCAATTTAAGATACAGAAAAATGTTTAAAATGGTTAATTCTATGCTCACTGGAAATTTCTAGATTAAGGATGATAAGTTCTGAACAAATAATTCGCAACAAACAACGACAAAATACACGGAAGCAACGCATTCCTTATAACTAGGCTTTGAAGCAGAGATAGACAATCACATACTGGATTTAAAATTGTTCGCTGAATGTTCTAATTAACCTAACTCGCTGCCTTTATTATTTCCTCGTCAAAAATAGATGATTGAAGATTTAGCAGCAATGACTCGCGGTAAAGTGACAAAAATGGTGGAAGATCCAAGCTCGTCATCACCCGCTAACACGACAGTGATACACTTAGTTAATGTAAGATTTCACTTTTTCCCGGCGTATGATGGCGGTGAATTCTTCTCGGGTTTCCATCCAGGTGAGCTCCATCTCCATCGCTGCCGACGTTTCGATAGAATCCTTTTCTATCGTCATCAGGGCCGATGACGATAGAAAAGGATTCTATCGAAACGTCGGCAGCGATGGAGATGGAGCTTACCCGGATGGAAACCCGAGAAGAATTCACCGACACTTAGTTAATATTTTACTGTGGGGTAAACTCTCCGCCCTTCCTGATATTGATCCATGGGTACATCTGCCGCGCCGCCCCTGTCCACCAGATACACTCACGCACCTCTCTGTTCTTCTGTGGACAGAGAATTGGTGACGATCTTACCGCGGTTTACGCCGATGAAATTTACGCAGATGACCATGAGAAAGACGTCTTCATGCATTGAACCACAGATCTTCTGCTTTTTGGGTCATCTCACACACCACTACTATTACCAAGATCGTTTTTCGAATACCCGAGATCTAATTTTTGAGATATGATGCCCGGTTTAAGTTTATGGTGACATTTTTCTAGTCTTGACCAATATGAGTTCATTCGCTGTTCACGCGAGGGATCATTAAGCAACACACAAAGATAACCCCTAAATTTAGTGCCGGTATGAAAACCGTGACTTATTGTCACTTGCGTGACATTCTTGATGGAATGCAAGGCCAAAATATCTATTGAAATAAACCTCCACATAATTTGCGTAAGAATACGACCCTGAATATCTTAATGCCTGGCCAGTGACGTGCGGAGCCACAAGGCTATACCTCGATGTCAGATTTGCGAGATATATATTTTTGAAGGAAATTAAAGTGAACTTGGGAATCTTTAAAAACACGTATGCTGGGAGAATTTTATTCCATCTTACCCACACGACTACACGCGGTCGCGTACTTTAATGCCGCTCCCAGAGACTGCATCAACTCACTAACCTCTATTCTGCCGACATATTCCCAGGCCCTGCAAAATCATTTCCGAGCAATTTCCCCCTTTTACTCGCAAAGAGGAACCGTATGGGTTCCATAGGGAACACCAGAAGCAGAAGGATACAGAAAAAAAGGGCAGGCGTTTTTCATAAAAATTAATTAAAAAAGGATGGAATAAAAAGAAAGAGGTGGTTATGGAGGGTGAGAATAAGGAAGAGAGATAAAGACGTTACGGTGGAAATTTACAGCTGTGAGAGCAATTTCCTTCCACCAGACCCATCTCGCTATCCCTTCCTTTTCAGCTCCTCCAGCGCCACCCATGTAACCGGTGGGCGCGGGTGCAACTATGGTAGTGGAGGATGTGGTGGTTACGTTACGTTCGGAGAGGGCTTTAGGAGTCCAGCTATAAACTTAAACTAAGTTTATCTTGAATGTTTCCAATAACATATTATGTCACTTCTACGATTAGAATTTGTAATTCTAATCTAGTTCAAAATAATAATGTACTTAATTAATTTACGATATTTTTTGTACTAGCAATCCACTTGATGCCAGTTCAGTCACATGAAAACACCACTTATATCTTCTAAGAACGAGACATAATTATAGATAATTAATTAATCGAATGTGGCATTAATGCATATTGTGATTCATAAATTCAGAGATAATATAACAAATAGAAACCGTTTGAATTATAAGCTAGACTACTTTAGATGAAGAATTTTTAATTAGTATAAAATTATACTGCTAAGTGGTTTTTTAAATATTAATATGAATATTGTTATAGCAGAGGATATATTGAATTAGATACTATTTTTGGGAATTCAAGGTGGATATCATTATCTTATTATGATTAATATAAATAGGAGAGTACTCCATAAGAAATCTTATTAAATGGCTTAGTATTAACGGTTAACCTACAGCGGTTACAAACATTCTAAAGGATTCAACAGCAGGGAGGAGGAGGCGATTAGCAAGGGATAGGTGTCGCGTGCAGGCTTTTATCCCTGACTGTGGAAGCGGAAGATGTCTTCACTTGGAATCTCTTTTTTGGAGTCGCAAGGAGTGGGAGTAGGGAGATGAGACAGGTAGATAGCACGTGAAGAGAGGAAAGTGGCGAAGGTCAGAGGCGTGGGTAGTGCCCCGGCAGGGAAAAGGGTGAACTTGGGGCGGAGAATCTTGATGGAATGCGAGAGAGAGAGGAAAAACATTGGCGAGAGCAGGTGTGCGCGAAGAAAATTCCACCTAAATTTTTTTAACATTGAAACCCCATAAGGCAAATTCTAATATTTGTTTGGACCCAAATTAAGAGGTCAAAAGGTAAAAATTGTAAAATTTTGTTTTTCATTCGACAAAACTTAGGACCTTTCACCATAATTGTGCCAATTTTCATGAATAATGCTCGATGGAAAGTTACTAAAATTACAGGTCAAAAATGACACACGATCTTTGGGAGAGTCTGTACATTAGGAATACACTGCTATTTTTTTTAATTACTGTGGGTTAAAATACAATAATTTTAAAGTCAACGTATATTGGACCATAACATCTGAGAAGAGCCTGATAAAGTTGTGAATACATAAATGCACAAAATTCATGTAGAGACCATATCTCTGATATAACGGCTAGGTAAGTCCTCACCTGCCATACAAGAGGTCGCGGGTTCGAGTTCGCATGCATAGGTTGCCATCTATTTAGGGCGTGATTGTTAGTGCACGTACAATAGTGAAATTTGTTGTACACCCCGATGTTAAATATGGGATGAATTCGGTGGTATGAAAATAAATAAATAACAAAGCTTAATAAATTACTCCAACGAGTATAATTAATTATTTTTACCCCAAAACTAGCAATAAGACCTTTAGATTGGGTTACATAACAGCAAAAAATATAAAACATTATGCGTATTTGATGAAAACAAGTACCTATATAAATAATCTCATATATGACAATGATGTAACTGTAATGTAAAACATGATTAACTTAAAGTCTTTTCCACTTCCATCCATACGCTTTACGTTCTCAAAACGAGTCCCACGTACTCTTTCCATGGTCTCCTTTCTGCTTTTAGTCTTAATCATTTCAAGACATCTGCACTTCCTCACAATAAACCCCGACCGTCGAGAAGTGATGAACTTTTCTCCGCAAATATAAATGTCTCGCAAAAATTCTTCTGCCTACGCTTCCAACTACCTCTAGCATTTCTTCATTAATGATTCTTTTTCCGACGAATCTGCCAGCCAACTTCAGAAGTAAAGGTCACGGATTTCTTGAAAAATAATGGGAGTGTCAAGGAAGGGAGCTGCGTTTAACTACAGGAGGAAATCGAAATAACATTATTTAAATTGAAACGATATGTATGCTGTCAGGAGAGGTTAAATAAGAGATTCGCCCATCAATATATTTAAACAGCTGCTGGGTTACTTTTTGATAGGAGTCCTGTTCTTGTTGGTTCAGAGGCTATATCAAATAAGAACATACAAATGAAGAAATAAGTAGACTCACACCCACCAAATGATGAAAAACTTTCACCTAAGTAATATATACGTTTTTTATAGCAATTTTCTAGGACGCTATACTAAACATTTAGAAATTATTCATTGCTGTTTTAAGTTTAATAGCATTTAATTCACATCTTAATGGAATAAAAACGGCTACTGCAGTTTACATTCACCAAAACAATTATATTGCTTTACAAGGGTGCATCAGCTATGTGAGCTGAGCTTACCCCCAGGTAGAGAGTAGAATATTATATAAGGAGGCAGTATCAGCATGAAAATAAAAAATTAATAGGAAAAATAGTTAACTATGGAATATAGAAATTATTTAAATTTCAATACGGATTGAAATAGGTATTATTTTTATCTCAATATCTAGTTGTCAAACTATCCAGTTCGCTCGGAGCTCAGAAAAGCCCTATACTACACTCGAATCAACTCTCCACCTACCTATATCATCCAACTCAAATAACGAGCCTCGATAAACTTTCACCAATATGCTTCCTCTATTTTCCGGGAATCGCTAAGCTGAATAAAAAAAATCGTAAACCGGTACCCATCGACCTGTAGTAATTAAAGCAACGATATCCATTCAATTTGATACCAATTGCATAACAACTACTAGAACTGGAAATTGAAATAGACGCTCGATTTGAATCTACATACTCTGATTCAGCACTGTCCTTGCCCAATAATTAAGTCTTTGATTGTATGCAGTGATGCATATCCGACGCTAGCTAAAGCATTGGTGTGGAAAAAGTGTAGTGATGGAGGACATAAGAGAAACTCCGGGCGAAGGTATATACGGCTGAAATTCCGATCAAACGCTCATTTACCAAAATACACCAGTGTTGAAACTTATTTTCACACGCAACACGGTTATGAAATTAATTTTTTTTGTCATTCCGGTTTCTCAACATAGGAAAAAATATAAGATTGTCATTATTTTATTGATATCTAAGATTTCAACACAAGAGACACATCAACGCCAATTCAAGCTTTTTGCAATACGATTACTCATAGTTTGGTTCGAATGGAAACGGAAAAATGTTTACAACTTTGAACAATTTAATGGATTTTCAAAAATAATTAATTTTCGAAGTCTTTTGATTGCAATAATGAAAGTTTTGCAATTTTAGGGTAATTGCGCGCTAAAAACGTGGATAAATCTGACTTAGAGCAAATTAAAATATGAACAGCCCACGAATTTATTACTTTAAACTATGTTAACAGAAAAAAATTCAAGCGAAAGAGTTGAAAATTAGTCGTTCTAACTACGGGGCTAATTTTCAGAAACACTCTCATTGGCTTGAGATTAAATATTTTATCATAAAAACGCTAAAGATTATTCAATTAAGTAAGAATAACTAGTTAAAATCAATGTTTTTCACGCGTGTAAATCACATGAATCTCTATATGAAAGTCGTCTTGTTTGGAATCCCTTTGCCAACGGACATTTTAATCCGAGTTATACCCAGGTGAGAGTAGTTCAAACGCGCGAAGTATACCACACAAATATGCCAGCCATCAGAGTTCAACGGCTAATTTTAAAAAATTATTATCCTCCATAATACTAGGCACTACAACAGTCTAGTTGTCAAAGTTATAACTGCTCTGTATACTAGCCCACTGCCAAATACCATTGAGGTGGCTCGAAATGCATTATGAAAATTTATATGGCAAAAATCTAGCTATAAATAAGTTTTGCTCAAGTACCTTAGTACCTTAGTGTCGACATTCCAAGTCATAGATTTTGAAAAAAATAGACTTGTGTTTACCCCTCAGAATGCATAGTGTACGGTATCTATGAAGAAGAGTGAGCATTGAGAAAACAGCGATACGGTTTGGAATATAACTAGAAGGTTACAATTGATGGTAATGTTTTTTTCGTGTGATTTACTGCGTACCTTGTTTACATGTATAAAAATAGCAACAAAATTATATTTAAAACAATGCTCCCGCTTACAGTATGGTGTTGACAGGCCAAAACCAAATGCTAAAACTGCAGTGGCATATCATTTTGACGGAGACAGCACCATCAAAATCCTAAAAACGAATACCCACGGTATATTTAAAACCATTCCTGAACACTAATATATGAGATCCTGTAAAAGAGGGAAGGATATGATGGCGAGAGAAGGGGAGAATTTGAAGAAAACATATGTCCAGATTCGAGAGAAATTTACTAGGTACAAGAATAATTAATGGTAAGTTTAGGCTATGGTAGGGGTAGAAAATCATTTGAAATAGAGTTTATGTACTTACATGTGGGGAAGGGATGGCGGTTACAGAGGTAGCTGGTTAGAAATAAATCCCACGATTAATGTACATATCCTTTGAAAATCCTTTCGGGATTCGTTAGAAAAAATGAAAAAGAGAAGAGAATTATCAAGGGAAGAGAAGAAGAAGGGCAAATACGTGAATGTGTGCCCAGAGTGGCTAGGAAAATGAGAATGGAAAACTGGAGGAGGGGAGGTGGAAAAGGATGGGTTTACGAAAGCAGGGGGTGGCAGGATTTAAATGGGAGGTAATCGGAACTTAACGCTGGGAATAGACGCATTGTGATTCGATCCATTTTGTGTGCGACACTCACTCTACTCTATCGTTCACCATTCTTCTCCTTATATATTCTGCGTCGGATATGCATGTTGAATTATCTTTATCCTCCCTCGTCAATGCTGCACATATCTCCTCCCTCTAGAAGTTACTTTTTCTTTCAACGATGCCATTGCTTACCAATTATTCAACTCCACTATAGGAACAATCCTTTTCTTGCGGATGGTGCACCTTCAATGGTCGAGAGTATAACTTGGAGCCTGGGCTTCGTTCTCCATAGTATCTTCAGTCTAGTCTAGTACTATTTACACTACTAGACTAATTTTTGTTTTATAATTAAGATATAATTAGCTAATAATGAGAATTCCGTTATTGAACTGCATTGTGTTTAAGGGTGGCTTAAAAGACTCCCACCCTTTGAGAGCCAAAGTTCGACATTTTTTTGCCGGAAGTGCGAACATTGACTTCAAATGCCAGACGGATATTCTCTCCTCTTCAAGAGTTGGACCACCGCTCCAGCAAGTGGCCGCATCCGTCACCAGCCACGGCTACATATATAATGTAAACACAAAAAAAAACGAGCTTTGGAACCCAGGGATACTGCGCCAAGCACAGAGTCCATTTTTATTCCACCACCGATCGCGCATCCGAATTGAAAATGTGTGAAGCAGGCACACAGACCACTGGAAATCCACTCGAAACGGAGATTCGGGAAGCATAAAAATCTATTTTGCCGTCCATTCCTTCCGCGAGCCATTTTCACCGTTCCTCTCCTTCCCACATTAAACTCCACGCTGTCACCGTTTCCTCGTTTTGAATAGCGAAACGAGGACGCCACTGCCGCCATATTCACACATCCGAACGAAAAAAGAATGACAGCGAGAACGACAAAAATCAGATCTCCGATGCATGTATTCGGGGCATGGATTCGAGGGAGTAGTACCCGATAAAGTGCGGTTGGATTTGTAAAATCGGTGTCCACTGCGCTCATTAGTAGTGTTATGTCTCCCTGCCCGAGATACGGGAGTGGCGATGAACAATTTTCCTTCGAGTACATGGTTACACTTTGGATAACCGTTTGAATTATTCAGCCAAATAAGAGATTAAAAGTTAAAAAAAAACAATTGTGGACGAAAACAACAGCAACAATAAGCAGTGGGGTAGCAATGAATTACGTTCGGGGGGGTTCAAAAACAGGAGGAGAAATGTTTGAAAAACGGGAATATAAGTAGAGGGTTTTAAACTATTTTAAACACTTTTCACAATTCATAAAACTTTATTTCTCAAATAAATCACTGGTAAATTCATGATTTTTCAGTATTTTGTTTTCTTTTATGAAATAAATTATTTGCGTTTTTATATTTCGGTGGGGTTTCCGGACCCCCGGACTTCCCGTCTCGCTTCGCAAATGGCAATAACGGATTATTATGTGATAAAGGAACCACTTGATATTTTTCTGCTGATCACGGTACTATTTTATTAAAATGGTAAGTAAAGGTATTGCAATTGATTGAATATTTTAGTCACAGACTACATGAGCACAATATCAGCCAAATGAAGTCAAATCAGCGCTGCCCTTGTTTCTTGAAATTAAAATAGTAAAATTATTTCTTTTTTTACTGATTAAAATGCAAATTAATTATTTTCTACTTCATTAACTAATTTATTTCACTTCAACAGCCGCTAATTTCTCGTGAAAGGGAAGTAATAACCGGCACAGTCAGAAATAAATGCATAAAGTTGAATGGGGTAAGGTCAAGCTGAATGTGTATAGCGTCTTGATTTAATAGATTACTGATAAGCTCAGGATTTTGATTAATTTAAACGGCCTCATTGTTCATTAGTCAAGCCAAATTGGTTTTTTCCAACAAAAACTCATCTGTGAGAAGACCAAAACGGTAAAATCACAAAATAACGCTTTTATCAAAGAAAATGTGAGCCTAGGCTAATTAAACAATCAATTTAATCATGTCAATACTTGCCGGCCTCGGTGGCGGCGGGGTAACGTCCTCGCCTGCCAAACAAGAGGTCGCGGGTTCGAGTCCCGCCTGGGTAGATTTCCCCTGTCCAGGGCATGGTTGTTTGTGTACGTTTAATTGTTAAATTTGTTGAATACCCCGATATAAAATGGCTAATATGAGCTGTATTCGGTGGTTTGAGAATAAAATAAAATAAAAAATAAAATAAAAATAATTAATTGTAGCGTTAATCTAATTTCACCAAATGAAGCCCAATTGCAGTACTTGCTATTAATAAGTAGGTACATTTTATTAAAAACAATCGTAACGCTTAAAAAGTAATCAAGGCAAGTTTACCCATTAGGTAGTGGCGTATTGAAAATATACAACATAAAACGTATCGTACGCACATTCATGATTCCAGTTGACTTTAACGCAGTTAAAAGTATTTAATGTCATTTTCACATGCATATTAAACTCCTAAAGGTAAACATGATTAATGAAAAGCTCTAAATAGTCGTGTAAATAGATTAAAGAATGAAATAAACTTTTAATTATATTAAGTTATAACGGACTCAGTTCCCGCTGATGTAATCACTTCAAACGAACTTTGTAACGATGGCCTCTGGAATGAAAATAGAAATAAACGTGTCCGTACATAAATGAAGGGATTGGGGTTGCAGGACTTGGGAGGTGGCGGAAAAACCCGAGGAATGGTTCGCTGGTAACAGATGAGAGGAAGGGAGTGATGAAAATCTATGATAATAATGTTACAAAGAGGGTTCAGCAGTCGGCCCCTAATATTGCCACCCTCCATGAATTGAAATCGGCTTACGAAGGTAACCACTCGAAATTCTCACAGGCATAGTGATTCGAAAATCATGTAGAAGCAAGGTTTCACTTGGGCTATCAAACGGAATAAATGTTCATTATTATGTGATTTGTAATCTATCATATCCATAATGTTCCTCACAAATTCTATTACTACATTGATAAATTTGAGATTAAATGGATCACTCGGCATTTCCCTACGCGGTGGACATTTTTGGAAGACGTATAAAATGATCCCGAAGGGGGAATTAAAATTTATAGACTTACTTTATTTTTTTCTTTGAAAAAGTGACTATCTTCTTCTGCTTTAGGCTTTTTCACTCTCTCGGGTTCCTCAACGTTCGCCAACGTATTGCTGGATTGCGTAAAGCTGGATTGAATTTTCGGGAACGGGAGGCCAGGTAAGGCTGTCTGCGATGCTCCTATTTCTAGCTACCTTTTGTAACGCGGCCTATCTCGAGGCTATTTAATGAATAATTCGATGAAGTCAATAGATTCGGTTCTCACTTCTTACGTATAACATTTTACCAGTTCCTAACGCTCATAAATATTTCATGAAGTTTTAACAACGGAAATGTAAAAAGTTTTTGATTGTGGTTCTGTGTTAGAATTTTTACTACCAAAAACTACTTTTACAAAAGCAATATTGCTAAAAACTGAATGAAAGAAAAAATATACCACTGAATGATATGACAGAAGCAATGGGAATTGTATCCCGTTCAGGGATGTCAAAACGGACAGAGGAAAATAACTTCTTAAAAGCCGTACCAAAAGTTGTGTTGGGTGATGTTGGACAGGTGAAAGGGGTACGTTAGGTCTGGAAAGAAGAAAAGCTAGAGAGGAAACTTAGTTCACAAGAGAGAAAGAGAGAGAAAGTGTGTGAAGCCAATATCGGGTTCCGGTTGATGCAAGCATCGACATTAATGACCTCCTAAGTTTCTGCCGACCTGCCAGATTTTTCATCCCCTACCTTCTCGTTAGAGGGTAGATAGAAAAGGAAAAAGTATTGGAAAGAAAGAGAATACATCCAAAGAAAGAAAGAAGGTAAAGGGAGAGTCGCAGTAATCGTAGAAGTTAAGGCAAGCTGTGTGAGAAGAAACGCGACGAGTTGCATGGTACGAAGTGTTTGTTCAGAATGTTAAGGGAACAATTTTTTTTATTTTTCTCGCAAATTTCGCCTATTTGTGTAGAGAGTATGACAATCAAAGTGCTTTCATTATGTTAGTTTCATTTTAGCCAGACATAGCCACCGGTGGCTATTTCTTTATCCAAAAATAAGGAGAACCTTCGTTTTACAAGCATAGTTAACATTTAAAGATATCGCTGAAAGAGCTAGAGGCTATCCCAAAGATTGTGAATTTGAAATGTTTCGAAGATTGGCAGAAGCAAGTGCATTATATTAGCGCACAAGTGCGTTATATATGACTGGGACTTTTATGAGGGCGATAACATTAATGAGGGCGGTAAAATAAATAACTCAAAAATACCGATATTTTCTGATCACACCACGTACATACTTGGCGAAGCAAGGAGCAGAGTGGTAAGGACGCACCTAACTCGGCAAACTTCTTGCTTTTTCCGTCAGAGCTCGTACGACGGGTCTACATAATAGAGGTGGGACTGAGAAAGGGGTCCATTAGAAGAGAGGGGAAAATTGGAAAAGTTATGTGCGAGTTTGGTAAGATTGGCACCCCAGTCACCCAATTTTCAATTCTACTGATTCACATTAAGCACGGAAAGTCGGGGTTACGAATCTTAATGCATCCCCTTTTGCAGAAAAAGAGTCATAATCGAGGATGTAACTCAGCTCAAATTTATAGTATTTTCAATGAAACCTAAGTCTTACTATTTTCTACGTTCAGATATTATGCATATTCACTCCAACATAATTCCTGTATTTATCCAATTATTCTCTTTAACGTTAAGCCTAACACAACCAGCATCGTTAGGATTCCTAATAGCACCAGCCCAATGGTAGCTGATTAAAACAAATAGGTAAAAGCAGATATAAATGCATATGGAACATCACAATTGAGAAGTGATTTTTTCCCCTCATCCTTTAATAGAATTGAACGCTGAATGGGCTCTTTTATATGTTGCGTTCCGTTCACTCTAAGAATTGGAAGCGGAATATGCCTCAACTTTGGCGTCTCAATTAGTGGTTACACAAAATCCAAATCTCCGCTGACCTTCCACTGCGGCTGAAAAAAGTCATATATCATTAATTTGGACAGAAGAGAAATTTCTCAATACCTTTCATTAATAAAGGCAAGGCCATTCAAATATTAATATGAAAGAGACTGCTCACCGCAGGACAAGCATTCAAATGGAAAAATTTCGAGTTCAAGGTCTCGCAAATCTAAATAAAATGTATATTATATATAAATACAGAATATCCGAACATATAAAATTATGACAGATGACAACATTTAATTATAATTAATATTTCCACATGCCGGCACAAAATAATTAAAATACGTCGCGTTTATAGAAAAACGAATTATAAGAACAATTATTTTCCGAAAATAATTTTTTGAAGGTCTCTAGAGGTCGCAAAAAGTTTTTATTGTATCAAATATAATAAAGAGCTCTGAAATTTCTCTTCGAGAGAAATTTAGAGAATTCAGGTTTCAGCTATAGGCAGTAACATAAATAAATGCCCATGTACGACCTCAAATGAGGTACAATTTTCCTTTCCAATGAGGCAGAGTATTTTAACTTAGAAATACTTTCTAAAATTAGTAGTCACCAAAATTCAACGTACGCCATGGCAATCCTCAAACATTTTAGTAAATACCTGTGATTCGGGTGATCATCATCATCACTGGCCAACAATCCTAAGATTGGTTTGACGTATCTATCCACTCAATTCTCCCATTAGCTAATATTGTCACACTTATGTATTTCTTTCTTCTCTTTCACATCCTTCTTCACCTGTTCCATGCATTTTGTTCGAGATCTTCCTTTTCCGTTCTTGCCATCCCTCGACGATTGTCTTCATGAGGCCATTATGTCTCAAGATGTGGCCTACAATGTTGTTCCGCCTTCTTATCAAAGTTTTCATGAAGCTTCTCTTCTATCCTACTCTTCTTACGACTTCATCATCACTAACTCGGTCGATTTATTTTATCTTCATCGTTCATCTTCTGTAGCACCACATTTTGAAGGCCTCTATCATTTCTTTCTCCGCTGCAGTCATTGTCCAGGCCTCACTTCTCCATAGGAACATACTCCAAATATAGGGTCTTATAAATTGTTTCTTTACTTCCATGTTTAAGTTTCCCGCTGTAAGCAGGTCTCTCTTTTGGTGAAAGTCTCAGTTCCCTTAAGCTAATTCCCTTTTGCTGATAATTTCTTTCTTACTTATCCAGTCACTAGTTATCCTGCTTCCCATATAACAGAATTCATCCAACTCTACCAGTTTTTGCTCTCCTATTGTAATGTTAGTCTTGAATTCTTCTCTCCTGCTGCATACGAATATTTTGGTTGTCTTTGTGTCTATTTTCAGCTGATATTTACCCTTTACCTTCCCCATATAATTTACATTCTTGCCTAATGCATTATGCCTTGATTCACCACATTTCTAATTATCTTGGCCACTTCGTATATTTGGTAAGGTGTTACTGAAGTTGACATATTTATTGGTAAAAATAGTATTACTAGCTAAGTTTTAAGAATTTTATCAGAAAGTTAATTTGATTTGAAAATTATGTACAATATATAAGAAAAAGGTTGCGTTAAAACCCTACCTTAAAAAACTATATTAGTTACTTCTAGAGATATTTTAATAGTAAATTCAAAAATTATATAATTTGATTTTATCAAATTATACTACGTAGGTATCCTTAAGCATCAGACATCTTACAGCTCTTTACATCCATCACGACATACACCTTGGGATCCATTTGGATTCGGTACTCGACAGAAACTTTATTCACAATTTTCCGGAACAATTTCTCCTTTACAAACTCTGATGCTTTCAGCAGAAATGGCCTTGACAACATTATACAACTCAATCAGAAGACAAGAGTTATTCTCTCGTGATTTGGAACGATGCTTTTTTCCGCACATCTGCTCTTGTTATCTGTCACAGGATAGAGAACAGTACATTCCTCTCCACTTGACACGAATGCAGTGAAATATGAGTTCGCTTCGTTCACTCCTCGCGCCAGGAGAAATTTTGGTGCACATGAGGCGAGTGTTGAAAAGGGGATGGAGGAAAGTAGAAAGGGAAGTGCTTGGGATAAAAATAGAGTCAGGAGGACTATGGGAAATCCCCTATTTTCACATTCACATTTTTGTGGAGAGACAGATCTGTGCACAGATGAGCCATGCTCTCGTGTAACCAATTTCTGAAATAACGCGTTCATCAAAAATCGCCAAAAGGCAACAGCGGGATGGAGAGATGATAAAAGGTATTCTCTCGATTTGACTCGACATTCGGTAAAAACGAAAAAGAAATTATCTGCCTCAGAATCTGAGACAGGATTGGTAGAACAAGCGATTGTGTGCGTGAAAGTGCAACGGGTATAATTCAGTTACTACCAATTCAGTCACCCTGAAATAGTTCTACCATCTGGAAACTTACCAGCGTGCATATCAGAAATCATTTCGGAAACAATCCCCCCAGATCAGATCGATTAAAAACCAAAACGTGCTATTCTAAAATTCATTTTCCATGCTACCAAATCAATTTAAATGTAAAATTGGAGATGAAGGTACACACGGAAATGTGCTACGCTTAATATGGACATTTAGGAATATTCTAATACTTGGAAAAATTTTAAATCAAAAAGAAGAATTTTGTGCTTTCACATTATTATTTATTCACAAATTTACGACCATGGTTTCAACGTTAGACATCAACCTGATGATTAAGTCTAACGTTGAAACCATGGTCGTAAATTTGTGAATAAATATTAATGTGAAAGCACAAAGTTTTTCTTTTTAATTTTATTAATGAATCGCTTTCACCAAGTTACGCCTCATACAATCAACTGGGAAAAAAGTTTACCTTAGATAATGAGGTCAAGGTGTAGCGTGGCGACGAAAGAGGTTTTCTGATTAACTTTGAGTCTTTAAAACAGGCGCCAAAAACTGGTGAGATGGCCTAAATGAATTAAAAATTCTTTATTCTAATAAATAGGTGACCTAATTGCTATTTTTTTTACCTAAAAGTCACGTTTTCCACATGAAAAATTCCAAAATCCCGGACCTTCTGCCCTGGGGTGTTTTCTATATACTCCGTAAGGGTCCTATGATCTCCGGTTAACCCCCCCCCCAATTTCAAAATCCTGGCTGCGCTACTGAGCTCAAGCTACTTAAATTGAAAGATATGCATGCCATGAGTTACGATTCGATGAAAATGCAATTTCTCACCAAATGTGATATTTACTTATCTTTGTCTCGATAAACCATCAAGATATCTCATGGTGGAGATTTGCTGATTTTTAACGTCGTAATTCACCATTTCTTTTTAATCATGCCTGAAGAAGCACTAAATTTATTTGCTGGGAAACACCCAACAGAAAACAAACATTGATATTTAACCAGAATATAAATTTCACTCTTGATATTTCAATAGCGGTTCCAATGGATTCTCAGCATGTTAATCCAATGAATATTACAATACAGGATATTCAAGTCTGCCTCTAAATTTGTTGTCGCAAACCGCGCATTTAATTGGGATTACAGAAGTCGCCACTCGCGTCGCTGACGGACAAATTAATAATGAAAGACACATTGTTTCTTCCACAAATTTATTTTAAAAAGTTCTATTTTATTACCGGTTTCGGTTACTGCACCATTATCAAATACAGAAAATAAACGGGGGGGGGGACAGGTTTATATATTCTATGGTTGTTAATGTGGAGGATGAGGGGAAGGTTTAGTTTTAAGATGGGATTGGTAATTCCTGGAGAAGAACAGGTGGGTTTGTTTGTCATGTGGGCTGTGGGGGTGTGGAATTTGGGAGGTTGATTAGTAATAAGGGGGATGTGATGGGAAAGTTCATGACCTTAACCAGGTATCCATCGATTTGTAGCTATCTCCCGAATTTATAAGGCATCCATCATCCTTACTTCACTGGTAAAATGGAATATTTCTGGTTGAAACTACTTCAGTGCCCCATTTCCAAGAGGTGCCGGGCGAAAGCTGACGTATCATCCTTGTTCTTCTGACTGACCTTGTGTTCCTTCATCCTTGTCTTGAAGTCTCGTTCCGTTTGGCCGATGCAGCATGAATCACAGTTATTGCACTTAAATTTATAAATTCCAGATTTAATCCGAAATTAAGGGGGAAATGTGGATAATATGGGGTGTCAACTAAAATTTACATTCATGATGATGCCACTTATTAAAGTCATAACTCTTTAATGCTATTCTTGCTCGCAATGACAAACTTAATATTGAAAAATATTGGAAAATAATTATGTTGGATTGCACTCAAAACCGCGCTGCGGACAATTTTGAAAGCAGATTAAAAAGCGACCGAAGTGGCAACAAATATCAACCTTCTGTGGGATGGAATTGGGCCTCCTGAATGTAGTACCCTTGGTTAATCCGTTACATCATGAATACTACAAAAGAGGATCCTTAATTTGGCCTCAGTATGTGTTGCCACCCAGTGGCGCAGCGAGGGGGAGGGTTTTGGGGAATAACCACCTCCCCAGATTTCAGGGAAATTTTTAATTTTAATCCTTTTTACTCAATTGGAGTGATATTACTAATAGAATAGTGTAAGGATTAATAAATTATCTCTCACAAAGCCGTGAAATTTACCATTTTGAACCATTTATCTCAAAATTCCGCAAGTTATTAATCTCGCACCCACCGCTTATCCTGGAGGGTATTCCATGCCCCACACAACAAGGTATTAGTTGCACCTAAACCCCCCAGCCTTAATTCCTAGCTGCGACCCTGTTGCGCGCATTTAATTGGGTTTACAGGAGTCGCCACTCGCGTCGCTAACGGACAAAATTATCCGAGTTTCAAGAGGAAATAATTTAAAATTGAGGGTGTCTACCGAAATTCACATTCATGATGATGTAATTTATCATATGCATGAGTTTTCAATGTTATTCCTCTCAATTACAACCATTATTCTGCAAAATTATGGAAAATAGTAGATCGCATTGCACTCATCACGGCGCCGTGGATATTTTTGAATACCGATTAAAAAGCGACCGAAGTGGCAACAGTAATCATCTTTCAATGGGATGGAATTGGGCCTCCTCAATGCAGTACCCTTGGTCAATCCCTTGCATATTCCACTAAATCCCACACAAACACCTATGTAATATATCTAATCTTGATGCGCCATTCCCGTCAATTTCGCTACATTTCGCTACATCGCTCAAGGCGTCATCTGTCTCCCCAACCTCCATGCTCAGCGCTCCCTAACCCCAATTTTCCGTCTTGTAGACTCGAGGTTGGCCAAGGCCGATTACCTGAGTGGATCCCTTTAGAATGAAAACAATGCCTGGAATCTAGCTTCAATTTGTCCCCGATTGCGGCCCATTCATCTCGACCGCAGCGGATCGGACTACGGAGATCCCTAACTGGTGGAGCTGCGACAATGCCCATGAAGCTGTTGGTGGAATGGAAAACAAGGTCACCAGGTGCGCAGACAGTAATACTCACGATATCACAGTGAAATTTTACGTGAGGAGACTAAAAAAACAGCTGATAGAAACGAATGCGAGGGAAAAATAAAATTACCCTTTAGAATATCCACTATGGAAATCATTTAATACCAAGGTTTCTCATAATTGAATCGATATCAAAGCTCTAATTCGTATTTTGATCTATTTAATATTCCGCTCCGAAACTTTTAATAAACTCATAGAAGTAACCAATATTTTCGAGGAAATGGTGAGAACAATATACTAGTTTGCAAAAATATATGCAAAGTATTATTTAAAAATAACATAGAACGCAGAGAATATATTTTTAAATATGAGCATCAGGAATTACTTTAGCAATTATTTATCCACGGATGAATGATGATTAGTTATTCATGAAGAGCGCATGCTACCGTTCAATATTTACCACAGATTTATTTGAGTATTATTACAATTATCAAACTATGATTAATCAGTACATATCCTATTTTTTATAAATATTTTCAACTACTGTGTATGAATTTGCAACTTTTCTGGCCCACAAATGTTCCGATTAAAAACCTGCCTGTTTCCTGAAATGTGATGTAATTATTTCCCGGCGTATTCTTTTCGTAAAATCCTCTCATTATATACATTGGATCAAATAATTACATATATCATCAAAGTTTCTACAGGCAACTATTCAATCATTATTAATTTACTTAAAAAAATAGGCTGCATCCTTATCTACGGGGATTACTTTTTACGAGAATTCATTTTAAACTGGGAAGATATGAATCTAACTTAAGGGAAATGGGTATAGTTATAAGAGAAAGGATACTCATATATAAATATAAATTCAGAAACCGTTCGCAATAGTAATGTCTATTCAAAGAAGTAAGAAAGTATCAGCAAAATATCAATTGGAACAGATGTGGACAAACGTCCAATTTTATCAATGCTGAAGTTTACAAATTAAATCGACTCCCTAAAAGCTAGCGTATTCAGCTCTTTGATATGCAGTTTATTTCAGACTTCATAATTGAGCTGACGTACTACCGGAAACTACCGAAATGGACTTGTTCACAAATATTGGAAACAGTAGTAGAATGAACAATCGCCTCACAATCTCTCCCCTCCCAACGAGACTTCTAACCGCGAACTATTTGGCGAAGTTGCCGACTTTTCCATTGGGACATCACTTTTTTCTAGTCTATTTTTGAACAGGTTCCCAGTATGGCTTTCCACCGTCACTCCTACCAATGCACTGCAGGTTCAATCCCACTCTTCGAAATTTTGGTACTGCTTCCTCAATTACCATTACGAGCGCACAAAGTCGAACATAAATCAACTTAAGCAAATTTTTCGCAATACTTACTTTCATAGTTGTCCATTAGGGTTACATACAAATACGACGGATAACTTTCATTTTCAATTCGGAATTCCACCATTTTTCTTATGATTTAATTTAATTTGCAAAGTAAAAATTTCTTGATATATGTGAAAAGGTAGTAAAAAAAAGTGGAGGTGTTCAAGAACTGGTGCTAATGTCGGACGCTAAAGATCAAATCGATCATTAGCGTGAGATACAAGGTGTTGTGGCAAAGCTTAAGAAAAGAAAGGGAACTAAGGAGCAACATTTATCAGATAAAGACTCGTCAGATGAGACTGATCATAATGCAATGTGATTACCTCAGGAATATAAAGCAATGAAATTTTATTAATGGATGTGGAAGTCATCGATGTAACACCAAGGGATAAATACAAGGCTCAGAGAAATGAATACGCAATAAAAAAAATTGAACCCAAAATAGCTGGCATGGGAAAATAAGAACACATCACTACAGCATACAAATCTTGGATTAGCATTTCTTTTAATTAATACAAAAAAATAAACAAAATGATTTTTTCCGAATCATTTTTAACTCATGTTTTCCGTAATTTTTAGAGGGACCATCGTATAGAAATTCATTTCCGCTGTGACATAATTCACACCATGATATAAATATTATGTATGCGTACGGTAGCCCTTCCATGAAGATCCAGGGGTTAGCAGTACAACATTGCGACAGCTGAGTATAATCGCACGCCGGCTGCTGGAAAAAATCACTGGTTCGAGCCATAGAGGTTTCCATACTGCGTTATTGCATTAAAATGAAGCCTAAAAAAGCCTGTTTGTTGTTGCGGAAGCCATTTTGGTTAATCGCGTGTTCTTTGTTTCCCATAAACGTGTATGTTATTCAAAGCATCAAGTCAGCAGAAATGAGAGGCTATCGAAGCATTCAGAAGATATGCTAAAATTTTAAAAATCATCAACAAAATGGAAAGTTTTGATAACCTTTGAAACGCATTAATAGTATTTACCAATGGTTTCCGGATACGCTTCCCAAATAACTTTCTTTGCGTGCGTAGCGAGAAATGAATCCCATACTGTCACCAAGGAAAATATTGGGTTTACACTGATACATTTATGAAAGGAGTAATTCTATTTCACCGGAGGAAAACCTTTATTGTGTACTATGGATTAATGTGCCAGCGATAGCATCAATGGGACTGTGCATTCTCAGCCTATACCTTAGAAGTCATATTCATGATAAGGCGTAGATTTTGTAAATCAAAAATATCCGTACCAAGACGATCCGCTCAATATTTACAATAGAATGTTCTCAGTTGCGAATAATAGCACCCAAAGCTTATAAATTTGATAAAACACATGATCATGAATATAATTTCGGTAAACAGCCCTAGATATAGCTTTATCCCCCGCTAAATTCGTATCGCATCGCCGTCAGTGACACGGGAGGTGACTTTAGTAAATTTATTAAAAGCGTGGTGGGTGAGAGCACACTCAGTGCCCCACTAAAGAGCCCATTACCGTAATGTTCGTGGATAGAATACATGCATGACTAATGGCCTCTCCGCAGAAATCTATGCGTCAAGCCAAGTGTGCGCTAGAAAATCAACAGTTGAGCTAGGACGCAAAAAAAGAGAAGAATGAGGCGAGGTAACACTTGATATTTTACTCAACCTCCCGCATCCACCGTGCCCTCCACCACAAGGAGATAAACTCTGTCCTCGCAATGCTCTCGCGGCTGAGGCATCGCTTCAGTTGAGATAGAGCACGCGCTTCCCTCCCATTCTCCTTGTGCTTCTCTTCCACGCGGACTGCAAGGGGAGTGCTTGCCCAAGTTATTGCTCTGGAGGGTGAGTTTAGAGGCCGCGACATTATGCCAGCGCTACTACGGCATTATTATGCAGCTCACTTCCACACACACACACACACACACACTCCTTTGGTACCACAGTTCCAAGGCTAAAGGGGAACACTAAAAGCTGTGACGTAAATGACGAAGAGTAATTAGAGTAGTGCAGGGTGGACAAGAGGTCAGAGAAGAATATTTGCGCAGTCACGGGCTAGTGTACACAAAATAGGAAACTTTAACAGAGGATTATTATAAAATTCGAGGAATCAAGCGAGATGGAGTGGAATTGATTCCTCGAATTTTATAATAATCCTCTGTTAAAGTTTCCTATTTTGTGTACACTAGCCCGTAACACAGTCTCTCATTAGAGGATTATTATTTATCTCCTAGAATCAGACGAGTATCTTGTCCGATCCGCATGGGGTCTATTCTGGTTCTTTCTGGCTATAGCAACAGCGATTTGTCGAAAAAATTGGCGTACGGTGACTGAACTCATATTCTCGTTTGCATTCGTTAGCTATTTCGCCAGATAAGCTTCGCTTAGTTCCTCTAGCGACGAAAAAGTTATTCTCGTTCTGTCTGGCGAGCAATTATCGAATGTAAACATTCGCCAAGAGCGAATTTTGCTAGCGACGACAATGAACTCGCTCTAGCGACTCGGCGAAGGAATTGGTGAGAGAACGACTCGTGATTTAATTTCAGCCATACACCATTATTATGTAATATTTTTGATCCCAATTAGTTTAATTGTTATTCAAATGCTCGGCATACAGCCTGTGTGTTGTTTAACCCGTCTTGTCGTTCTACGTAATTCAATAAATTGGATATTAAGTGGGTTATACCGTATCGGTGGCTACGGTTATACGCTACTAGATCCTTACAAGCCTCTCAACTTTGATAATAATCACCATCCAATAAATAATTGCCTATTTTGTGGACTGCAGTCGGAGATCGTGTGCTCAACCCCTGAAAATGTTGAAGTTATGCAATATTTTTGCCGAAGGAGGCGTTTGTTATGATTTGTGCCAGCCGAGAGGAAAGCTAGGAGGTGAAACAGGAGTGTAGGTTTATAAATCTATTATTACTTGGTTTTGCTGACTTCATCAATGAATTCAAAATGTGACGGTGTTTACGAAGACAGTTTGAATTAGAAGAACAGCCAAGTTTCGTATTGGCAATCGAAAGTGAGAAAAAGATCGTACCCACTACTTGCATTCTGATTTACTAGCATGAGATGTAACTATAGAATTCATAATTAATTGTGAGTATATATATTATGAAGTGAAAGAGGGTAAGATGTTGAATGTTTTCGTTATGCCTTTTCCGAAGGATATGTTTGTCAAAGTACTAAAATAAAAATTACAGGTCCATAACAATAATCCAATAGCAATATGTGGCGTACGGCTTGGTATTTCTTGGTGATAAATATATGGGAATGAGTGGGGCTAGTGAAAGATTGCGTGAAAAAGAAAGGAATTTGCACATTTAGTACGTAGTTTATAGTAGATACTGTTTGAGTTTTCCTTGGAAGTTGAGAAATGCAAATTGATGCAGTCAATGCAGCTCGTGTGGGTAAAAAAAGTAAGAATGACTGATTTGCTCACAAGATGGTTTGACACATTAATTATAAATGAACTCGTTTGGCAAATGAGCATTTAGAGTGTGGAAGTTTACTAATTATTGTAATTTTTGTGACTAAGTAATGACCTCTCATCCTTTTGATGAACCTTAAGCAAAAGAAGTCTTCCCTTCTATGCAAATTTTCTGTTCCAATGCATTGCCTTCAACGGAAAAATAGTAAATTCATAACCTAAGTGTTGTTCGTAGCCAAACACAGGTTATTTACTACTGTTAAAATCTCCTAGCAAATTATCTACCATGAAAAGTAGCTTCCGAGTCATAGAATCAGTGGTGCCTATCTAGATACCTCAGATTAATACATAAGAGTGCCAGTTTGGTTACCAATACTTAGATATCTTATTTCGGGTTTGAATATTTTAATATAGTGAAAGTAAACAAAATGATACTTTATCCTGAAAAAGTTTGATTTTATTCCACATAATTGAGCCTTAATTCAAGGAGAGAATGTGGACCCTTACACCTGAAGAATCATAGAACATCAAAGCCAGATTAATCAAAGAAATACTATATTAAGGTTCTCAATCCTTGTCTGCTGATGGAATGTTTGAAACAATCAGAGTCAGTTGTATTTCTTATAATATTGAGCCAGCTGGGCAATTGGGGGAAGCTGTTGTCCGTATACCTATGTATTTGCTAATGAGGCTGAATTTACAGGAAATGACTGCATTCACCACCCATTATTTTCCATGCTCATCAGTGACCACTGAAAATTTTTCATCGATAAGCTCTTTCAAAGTATGTTGTATGGCGTTGGGCAAGATATGGTGGAAGTTCTTCATATTAGTAAAATTAGAGTTTGCAATATTTCTACTAAGTTTTAGCATAATAAACTCATTGTCAGTGGAAATATTGCAATTTCTAATTTTACTAATAACTCTTTCGAAGTCTTGAATGGAATTCTTGGCGTGGTTTTTTCCTAAAATATTAACCTTTACTACTACTTGTCGACATTTTACTAATTAATATGTTTAATAAGTTTCAAAAGGATAAGTGAAGACATATTCCTATAAGTCATTTTACATCACATATCTGGTACACATGTTAGTTTCTTGGGATTTCAATCCCATACATAGCTTTTATTAATTTTTTTCATTTTCCATCCATTGGACTATCACTAATGAGTGCAAAATTTCAAAAATCCATTAGGTATAATATCTTCAACACTTATAACAATGTATGACAAGATATCTCATTCCATTACATACTGTTAGAAGTGATCTACTCATTAAGGTTGGCATAGTTCTTTGTAACATACATAGTTCTTCCATTAATTCCAGAACTATTGTCTCCCTGCCCTTGCTTGTTACTCAAAATCCTTACCTTAATCACTTTTGTCTGCATTTCAAGCTTGATGCACACTTCATCTACATCATTTATATCTCATTTATCTCCTGCAATTATTCCCTTTCCTCACTTATCAGGTTTCCTACTATCACTTCCTACTTTCTTTTCCTATGTCAATGTTATCTATACATTCCTGTATACCTCTATTCTTATCCTTCTTCTGGGTCAAAAGTACCAGTTTCATACTAAACCGTACTCCATATCTCTTAATCAACTTCTTTTTGCACTTTGGTGCTGTTATTTTCCCTGTGATTCTCCTCTTTTTATTTATTCCCTATCTGTCTCGCTCTGATCTGCATTGCTAGAGATATATTTTAACATGCATAGCTGCAATGCATGTAATGAGAATCAGTCTATGATCATGTCACATAAAAGGCAAATTTTCTTAATAGATTTATGAAAGTGGAGTGGATGTGAGGGAAATTGCTTCTATAATCACTTCATAAATAGAACATGTTGCGATAAAATTGTTTGAGGAATTCATATTATCGCATTTATGATAATGGAGGCACATACATTAATTATAAGTGAGTGATGTCAATGTGATGCATTCAGAGATTACTTGGTACAGCATTTGAAAGAATGACCCCAGAAGGGAAGGGTAGTAAAAAAAAAATTATTTACTGTAACACCAGGTAACAACATAATTCCTTTGAAAACCCACATCCCAAAAGGACAGGTGCAATAAAGGAGTCATCATGATGGAATCCTTATGCTTTACATTTGATACGAATAAATTCTTCAAATGCTATATAAATAACTGTATCTTTGTACAGAGGCGGATCTATGGGGGGAGGGGGGGGGGCTATCCAATTTACTTCACTTGGGTATCCAATTTGCACTAGAGGGAATGGTGATTTTTTCTGACCCCCGCTACGGCTGGATTTTAACCTCACCTAGACCCTCCCCCTGTTGTCCCTATCCTGGATCCACTACTGTCTTTGTATAATTTAGTACTCAGCTAAATATTTCAAACATGCTCAATGAAAGCTTCATATATTTGGGCTGAGAATAAAAGAAAATATGGATCACATGTATAGTATAGTATCCATAAACACCACTGAGAGTTGAAATTTCATGCTTTCATTCTGATTAGATATGTTTTTCAACAGATTTTTTAATAAATTGAACCCAGCAACTTTAATATCTTATAGTATAAATTAAATAACTTTGTTTTATTCCACACTTTATTTTAAATAGCACCACCCGGGTTCCAGCATCTCATGCTATCATCAGATGAAAGCAGGTACTTTCACCTGATGCTGGAACCGGGGTCATGCTATTTAAAATAAAGTGTGGAATAAAACAAAGTTATTTAATTTATTCTGCAATGAAGCAATTCCACAAAATAACACCAGAGACCGTGTCTTATATTTAATATCTTTGCACCCCATCTCTTTTCCTTAAATCTTTAATAGAATACAAGCCTTTGCTGTTGATAAGATATGAAGTCTAGTTACGATAGCACTTAAAACATATTCTAACACAAGGTTTGCAAAAATAGTCTTTACATAAACAATAGATCCCCCATCCCAAGCTATGAGCCAAAAAGAGTAGCAATATTTTGTTACAGAAGCATATTGTTGTAACAACATGCAGCCTACTTGTAAAGTATGAAAGGTTTGCTGCAAAATTTACATTTATTTAATAATTGGATGGCAAGTTTACTAGGCCATGAGCCCTTGAAGTAACTGCTGTAGGGTTATGCGTAAGTATTCAAACTATATTCAATCTTCTCTAATTTTAATTTTAGACAGTGAAGTTATGTTCATAATAAGTGATTTCTGACCATCAATTCAATTTTATGATGTCAATGAATACATTCTCAACGGCATTACCTTTAAGACTCACAGTCCTCCCTATTACAATATCAACTACACTATTGACAGCCAGTATCACAATATGTTTCACCTTATATTTCGATGGTAAGGGCTAATTGGTGTCATGCAATAGGTTTTTGTATCTCTAATGAATAAATTTAAACTTAGTTCTGTCCCTTATTGAAATTTTATTTGCCAGAGATTATGGATTTCATGAAACATATTGCTTCTCAACAGTATATCAACAGTAATAAATAAGATGAGATAATTTAAAGTTATGAAATATCTGCTGCTAGCTGACAATTATATGGCTCAATTCTTTTTGTGTCTGTTACATGAGTGGCATATGCCTGAAGATACCTCCTTATTGTGAACATTTTAATAAAACTGAAAATGCTTCTATAAAAACACAAAAATAATCAAAGGAATTACAATGAATTATTTATGAATTAATTATTCATAACAATGACATCTTCAGGGTGACAGAAGTCATTCTGCACGTTATCATTTATAATGAACACAGATTAATTTGTCTATTAGACGGTGGTTGGTTATAAATTCTGTTATTAAAATTATGGCCATGGTGAGTACTTTGAAAACAGGAAAGGCTTTGATTATTCACAACTTGCAGGGTGTTCTTAATTCCGTAAGGAACGCAGAGATGATGATATGATAGCGTAGGGGCCAAACTAACGCTAAGAAGATATATCTTACTGCAAAAGTATGATTAAAATTTATCGTCATTGATTACATTGTAGCCACAAAATGTTCCTAAAATCGCTCTGGTGGTCTACTCAATAGAAAGCCATTTCAATTGGTTTCACAATACAAATGAGAATCTTCGTTCCCGTGTAATAAGCACAAACAGGGATAATTTACCACTATTTCTTGCAAAGGAACTCCAATTTCATTCGATCCACAAATAGTCATTCATTATCTCCGTGTAATTTATGGTTTACTCGTATCGCAGCACTCATAAAATTAACAATTTTACTTACTAAATATTCACAAATCGACGCGAGTACTTTTATTTAACGACACACAGATGATTGACCATATTAATCGTCAACGATTAAAACCGAAAATATTGGCTTCATCTTCATTTTTAAGGCTAACCATCACTTCATAACAAACGTAAACAAACCTGTCACCATACTCCACACTCGATTTTCCAATTCCGACTTTCGTTTGTTTCACTTTTCGCGTTCAATTGTTGGTATGAGAATTATCGACTTACGGGTATTCTTTATTACCTACTTCACAGTATTTCGCTAAGAGAACGAAGTTACCCGAATTTTAGCGATAGGAGGAGCGAAAAGAACGAGAATAATCGCGGAGAAAATTTTCGCTACGCTTCGAGTTGCCGTAGCGAAGCGAGGACCCGAGCGAAGGGAGAACGAGAATCACCGCCCTGGTCTTTTGACTTTGACAGTATTTATCGGTACCAAAATTCTAACTGAACTTTCCCCCTGCTCCCCTTGGCTTCAGTCTCAGAAGCATGATGACTTTCCCTTCCCCATCGAGAAAGTATTATGATCTTCCATATCTTCATTGATAAAATAGCGAAAAAAAAGTAAGCTGGATTGGAAATATTCTTTCACAGGGTCTACCTACGAAAGAAAGAGACACTAGGTGAACGAGAAACGAAAAATTATTGCCGAGTGGAAAGTTTTCATTATTAATGCTATCCCTTAGCCGCTCCGTCGTCATGCTCTCCGGATTGTAATCAAATGTATACTTCATACTATTAATCATTATTAAATGGGCTTTACTTAATCGACTCAAAAGTGTTTTTTACGTGAAATCACCTCTGAAGGTATGAAAAGATTCCAAAATCTGAGTTAACTACGCAACCTAATCGTATGTCCTCTTCGGCACACGACAAGATTATGCGTAAAAACGTGTATTCCATATCAATTCATTTCCCATTCATTCTTTGGACGTAAAGGCTACTTTCTCGGGATATACCCCTAATATTTTCTTCATAGACATGCATGTAACCCGCAGTTCCTCGACTCTACAAGTAGATTGATAAAGTTTTTTATGTGTTTTCACTCCAACATGATCGATAAGGAAAAGACACTACTTTTCGAGCAAAAAAGTATCTGTAAACTGAGGAAAAAGTTTTAGTTCTCTCCATAGGGTGCTATGGTTATAAAGTTAAGGAAAAGTATATAGCATAACCCACGGTGCGGCAATGTTTTAAACATATCCCAATGACTTTGATTAAACATTACCTTGGCCTGAATTTTGACATTCATTTCTTAATTTCAGCGCGAGTACTAGCTTGAAAAAGTAGGTGGCCCAGGGTTGAGTCTAAATGACAACATATGACTATTACTATTTGAATTTTTGTACTTGTACAATTTCGGGTGCATCCTCGAAGATTTACCACAAGGTATTTCGCAAATATTCCCAGAAATTCGTGCCGAAATTCATTTTAAAAAGCATAATTGGTGGTACTTGCAAGAGTTGAAAAACTATTGGGTAATATTTGCGGTACCACTCGAACAGAATTTGCCCTGGCAGATGCGTGCACATAACAGACCGTATTAGACTGTGGAAGGGTAAGGGTGAGATGTTGGTGGGCGCCTCTTACGAAAGGCATTGTGGAATTTAGGATTGCTCTTAGAGACAAGGACAGCTAAACGGGCTCAGCAGCACAACTAAGAAAAAGTATCGTTTGGAGGATATGCCAGGCATCAGGTCGGGGGGCGAGACGTGCGGTACATCGGGGTCGCCCGAGGTTTTAAGAGGACATTACGGCCTTTGCTACAGGCGACATGGGAGACGCCAGAGTCATTCCTATCCAACCTAGCAGATAAAATTTGGCCTCTCACGCAATAAAACGATATTAAACTCAATATTACACAAACGAACGGAGTGATTACGTTGTGGACCGTAAAACGTTACCACATTCCAAAATGCATCGAAAGACTTGAAATTCAGTCAACACTCCCAAATTCTGTGAACGACTTGTCATCAAAGCAATCGCATGAAAGCCAGGTAGTTTTAATTTAATAGTTCATATTGCTTTATATCTAATGGCTTTTGCGCTTTGAAGTATCTTTTGCTTTAATATGAGTTTGCAACAGCTGGAAAATGTTGGAATTTATTAAAGAAAAGTAATAATACTTTCCAAGCACCAGTAACGTCTCACATTCAGCAAATTATTCATTCAAAACTAATACTGTCTGCACATATTAGAAATTCAAATTAAAATTAAGGATATGCGAATGCATACAATTTATTCGTTTTATTATCCTACAAACTGATTACCAGAAGAAAGAAGGGTACAAGTAAAATATAAGCTATAATGATTGATACCTTGTATAAAATCCAGTTTTCAAACGGTAAGAAAAATATTTCCCATTCCTTGCGTTGGCTACGCTAAGATTTTACAATTCCCTCAATCTCTTTTCATCTCAGAACTTCATGGAAAACGCTAATTGGAAATATTCATTCGGAACGCATTCAGTAAGATCAATGATTGGTATAAACCTATTTTTAAAAAGGCGTTGTACTTTTTCTTACAATTTGTCCTCTGCACATTTTAGAAGCAACTTTAGGGTGTCTAACGTTTTTTCCGATAACAATTAATTTATGTGTAATTTTGTACCACTGAAAGTTTATGGGAAGTCACGAGAAATATGCTCGACTGCTTACCATATCTGTTGCTTCTCCAAGTGCTGATAACACTGTTCTGCAAAAAAAAGTTCAAAAAATGCCTGCCAACAATTTAGGATGTTGCTGGCTAATTTTGGGTCGCTGAATCCGAAAATGATCTCCGTTTTTTTCTTTCACCCTCCATTTTTACGAGCAGCCCCTAAAGTGGGGAAAACAACCCCTTTTCTAAACTTTTCAAGGGACTTTTACTAATGTTATCTGCTTCTGATTAAAAAACTGACATTTTAATGCTATCAGGGTCAAAAGAGACAAACTTGACTGGGGTTAAAACGATTTAGGGGGTGAAAATTGTAAAACAATTTAAAAAATATTGAAATAACCGTTTTTCTTCGCTTTTTATTGCATATAATATGTTAGCTATTAGAAAAGTTTTTAAGGGATGAATACACTGTTCATACCTTTTTGTTCCCCCAATTCCCCCCCATTTTGTAAAGGATTAATGTAGCATAAAATACAAGAGGGGAAGGGGGTATAGGAGGGGTATGGGAAGTGCCATAAAGAGCTGCCAAACAAATCTGAAGACAAATCAGATTTGTCAAAATATTATTGTAACAGCGTTTGGGGGCTCATGATTTGGCTTCGTTGTCATCCTTACTTTTAAATTAAGAGCTGAGAAGTTTCTATTAAATACATTGGAAAACCTTGAGAAATACATTGGGAAAAATTGGAAAATACACTGTAAAAGTTACTTATCACATGTTTTGATACGCTTGGACACGTTTTAACGTGTCATCATGTATCTTGGCAGTCGCACTTGCTGATGTTCATCTATGAAATAAACCAGTGGCCTATTCAGCACGTCACACTCTTTCCTGCGTGTCGGGTTATTATAATTATTCATAGCAAAGTAATTTTTTTATAATTAGTTTATAATACTTATTCAGGCCTCGGCATTGTTCTGCACAGTTAGAAAAATAATGGTGTTCTGCTTAGTTCAACCTTTTATCTTAGTTCAACTTTTTCTAACTGAGTAACCTCGCACCGCCATGGAGGAGTTAAGAAGGACACTATTATTTTAAAAGATACAGTGTCCGGAGTGATACTGTTCGTGACGTGACTCCCTCTTAACCCCTCCGTGACGGTGCGAGGTAACTCAGTTACCCCAAATAATGTTAATGTTGTATTCTTTTTTATTGTTCCTATTCGATATTTGTTTGTATTCGGGTTCAACCAATTTGTCGTTATTTTGGTGACGAATTATTTAGTTTACATTGAAATTGTTGTTGAAAACAATTTTTATTAGTTTGGTAACTGAGTCACCCCGCGCAGATGTTAGAGGGAGGAGAAAAACACTTGTTTGTTATACGAGTGCAGGGATAAAAGTTGAATGCTTTTTAATTTTATTATATTATAACTTCAATAACGGCAGTATTCTACATGATGGCACCTTTTGGACTTGTTTTTTATTGCATGTTAGTCAATGTACAGTTACAATAACAAAGTATGAAAAATTCCTGCCATTTCGCAAAAAAATCAATGTAAAAACTTAAATGCAGCCAACAATGTATTTATAAATAATTCAAAAATACATATTAAATCGTTTAAAAAAGCCATGCTGTTAAGTTGCAGGAAAGACTGAAACACAACATATAATTTATGAATTATAAATGGGGTACCTGAAATACCCCACACGGTCGTCGCGTAATTTTTCTAGGCACATTCACGGAAGAGTTAACCACGTTTTTACTGGTATAATTTCGGTTCACAGTTTATTTTGACATATTTCTAAACCGCTGCATTGTGTGCAACTTATAGGTAGTTTTCATAACAGAGATGCAAATAATTAGTATTTAGCGAAAATTTAACTATAAAAGCATCGGTGAAGTCGACTACAAAGTAGAATGCAGCACATTTGAATTTGATGTCTTATAATAGAAATAAAATTTCAAGGAAATCAGAAGTTTTTAAGTAAAATTCACAGAAAATTCAAATGGAAGCATATTGAAATATCGCCGAAAAATAACACCTACCCTGGTGGGATTATTGCGTTCGTATACTTTCTTTAAAAATGAAAATTATACTTGTTAACCATTCCTAATTTACCATATCTATAATTTACCAAACGGGCAAAAGGTGTAGTGCCAGAAAAACCGTTATCATAGTCAGTACAACGGAACTCATTTTTTATAATTGTGAAGGAGTTACAACGCTAAGCAAAGAATTAAAGTGGAGCAAAATGTGTCAAAATATAGCTAGTTTTACAGAGCGAATTTTTAATTGTTTTGAGTGGAAGAGCACGGATGATTTATATTTAAAAATAATAAGAGGATAAATTTGGCCTATGCAAGAAAAACAATAGACCAAAAGAAAAACAGAGATGATAAATAATAGCAAAATAAGCAATAATTGCCCCTGGCATAATGTAATAGAAGTAAAACATAACCCAGTTTAGGGAGAAACCTGTGGTTATAAGATCTATATAATAAATAAACGTGAGTTAAATTAAACCTGGCTTTATGCCTGCACAATATTGCATACCTAAATAAGTAAATTCAGATACTCTAGCCACTTGAAAGGAAAGTGTGTCAAAAGTGTAACTGTATGATGTATAAGTGATAAAAAATAATATATATAACCTAGGGATGATTTTTCCCCTCCTCTACCAGTGAAGCTACTGCCAAAGTCCTTCTAAAGTGCTTATCTTGGAAAATCTGCTTATGTACCACCTCCATTACCCCACTAACAGAATAATAGTACTGCTATGTACCCTTCGTGGTGACATAGTTATTTTACCAATCACCTACCTTTAGGTTAACGAGTGGTTAAATGGCACAGTCTGTTTTCGTTTCACGCTTTCACAAGTTTTCAATGGTTTTCTAATTTGGGCACGGCGCCAGCACAACCAAAATCAGCCCGCAATCAAGTGTTGGACCCGTATAACGATCTGATATCTACCCAAAATTGTATCTGGGGCTTTCATGAGGTGAAGGAGGAGCGGGTAGGTAGTAAAGAGATATAAAACGTTCTGCAATAAAGTCTATTTACCACTTTAACGTGATCGCCATAAAATTCATTCCTCTATCCACTTTTGAGGACTGAGAGATGATCATAAATTACAAGTGTACAAGATGAACACTCTCAATAATACATTTTCAGATTTCATGAGACCAAATCGATCATGGAAGGCTATTTGAGCCCAAATCCGGGTTCCTTTACAGAGGTGCGAATGCAGTAGATACGTGAAAATAAAATCATCTCTCGATGTAAGCCTGCGGGTAGAGAGACTCCGTGATCGTTTAAGAGATCATTAACTGGAATGAGAGAAAATAATGGAGACAGGGTTATGTTAAAAGGAGCTATCACAGGTCGACCCAGTTCAAAATGTTTGTAGGGGGTGGGCTACGGTTGGAGTCAGCTACAATGCCGGAGGCAGGGCCGCCGAGGACAGAGCTGGGAAGTGTGCGATAAGCGATGCTCGGCTATAGATAGATAGCGGGCCAGGCGAAATTTCCATCCATGCATTTCAATTCCTTCGCCCCGTCCACTTGAATACACCAAAGCACCCCCATTAACATCCTTGGGTTGGCAACTTTCCCCTTCTACCACCCCTTTTCCTATTGAATTTCCATTGAATTTCACACACTAACCCTTCCTGATAGAATGATATATTTTATCCAGTGTGGTGTATCAAAAATTCTGCAAAATATTATGAAGCATGAAAATCATGATTTTGAGAAAACGAGGTTTCAAATTTTTTGCGTACACAACTATTATGTTTTGTATAGTAAAGAGCCCCATCATTTAAACGATAATAACGGGCAAATCTGTGACTGGTTCATTACTTTTTGTGCAAATAGTCGTAATTGCCGTTCCAGAATGTAAATGCAATTTATTAATCCCTTCTGAGCAAGAGTTAAAGATAAAAAATCACAAAAATATACAGAACTTGTAAACGAAAAAATGGAATAAAATATTATTGATGAATGTTACTCATGTCAGCTCACTCATCAATCAACTGCTAACATTTTAACTACAACAAAAAATTAAGAACACAAAAAATAATTCAAATGCCTGCACATAATTATCAGGAAAATTATAACAATGTAGTAGAATGGAAATTTGATATCCAAACAACATGGCCACTGATTATTCTTGCCTGCAATTATTTTTACAGAACTCAATACCACTGTAATTGATGACTTATTGAATTTAATTAAAACTAAAACTCGTACAATCAGAAACATTACAGGATCAATAAAATGAGTTTGTAGCACCTTATGGTCAGGGATGGCAAGTGAAACAAAAGGAAAATGTTTCATTTCAATCCCGAGGGAAACTAAAATACGAGGCCTAGGTTTAGTTTCGTTCCCGCACGAAATAAAAATCACCAAGGAGTTCAGTTTCGACCCGGAACGCAACTTTACTCCCGGGAACGAAACTAAATTCATCAAAACTCCTTTGTTCATAGTTATGTTTTGATCCCAAAAGTTGAGTGAAGGGGGATAAGAGGGAATAGTTTCGACCCATTACGCTTGGCATGCGTGTAGAGAGGTTAAATCATTGAGCTTAAAAATCGAATAGCTAGTTTGCGTTCACCGTTCTCCTGTTAGAGGAAAACGTTTTGAGTGCCCCATACATCTAAAGGCGGTAGGCCGAGCCTCTACTTCATTCAACCATACTTCGTACTCGGTGCGTGGGTCGAAACTTACCGTTTTAAGGTGAAGCGCGTGGTTCCTCCGGTGTGAAACATTATCTGCGTTTCGTCTTGTCCCTAAGTTTTAGTTTAGATTCGATCCGAAGTAGTTTTGACTCCAATTTCGTTTCGACCCTGAGTTCAGCTACCTGGGTTTAAATCCATTACGTTTCAATTCTACTTGTCGCTTCCGGGAACGAAACAATTGATACTGGCTTTGGCTTCCGTTTCGTTTCTCTTGCCGTCCCTGATCATGGTACATCAGTCGGTACATTCCCTCAGAAAAAGTGACGACCAATGACTACGAAACGTCGGGCAACAAGTACAAGCGGCACACTCTAAAAACATCATCAACACCTATCCTTTTCCTTTGACACTGACACAGTTTTTAACACATCCTCCCCTCCCAGTAGTCCCTGTGCCTGAACCCTCTGTTTCGTTTGTATCTCGTCTAGAAGCTACCTCTTCTAATTCACCCTATCCAACACCGTCGTTCCTCCTTATCTCTGTTTACTCCACCCCCTCCATTCTTCTCCATTGTCACACCTCTAACTCTCGAACACCTCCAGCCTTTTCTCGACCTTCATACTGTGTCTAGGTTTCCGCACCGAATATTGCAGCAGTCCAGATCAGACTCTCTAATATCCTGTTCTCTGAACACATTTTTATTTTTAACTTGTTCATGAGACTCTCCTTTGTTTACTCAATTATCTTCCAGATGTCCTTCCTGCTGAATCCTTTTTCCTCAAATATTTCGCCCAAATAGCTGAACTACACCACCTACAAGTTTTCGACTATCTTTTTATTTTTAGCCTCATATCACAAAACCCCGTCTGTAGGAAAAAATTTAGAAATCAGAGGAACAACTCACTGAAGAGCAATCGCTCAATACACGACATAAAAGAATAGACGTGCGTTTTGACTGTACAGCATTGTTAACGGTATTAGAAAAGCATTAATCCCAGAGACAGGAATAAAGAACAGAGAATTTGATTCCGCTCGTAGAGAGGGCTTGAGATAGCATTCAGGGGAGAATAATGGGTAGTCGGCTTGTACTGCTAACTTAGGTAACAAGGTTTATCTCGAACTAGATTAAATCCCCATTCTGAGCGCCGGCGCTCTAACTCCCATAGAGCACTTGTATCCAAATCTCTGCGCTCTTCCTTTATTGATCTGCATACTTTCCAATCAGGAACAGCTCGGCTTCCAAGTTGTCCGCATCGTCGATAAAAATGACACGGAGTTGAGGGAACGGAGCGATATATAAAGGGTGGCTGTTATAAAACTAAGTAGGTATTATGAAAGCGCAGTCGATTTTTTTATTGAAATAATTATAATGTAAAAAGTATTTACATACATGACATTAAATAAAGTTCAGATTTCAGCGATGCTGAAGTATGACAGTTCCACACAGAAATTTAAAAGATGGCCGACCGCCTGCTGTTGTACAGCGAGCACTGATTGCTTCACACTATAAAGAGTAGAATTTTGTCGTCCCACTGCAGAGTAGGTGGCGTAATTATAATGGAGTGAATGCCACGATTCTTTCTGAGACAATAAAAAAATGTTACAGAAAGTTAATGCAAATATCAATAAATTACTTCTTTCAATAAGGAAATCATTCCTATTTTCCAATACCTATTTATATACAAGCCACCCTGTAGAACAGAAGAAAAGCTCAGTTTATGCATTAATTCCCTATGTAAGGGGAATATCGGAAAAAGTCGCTTGGTTTTTTCCAAAATACAACATAGTGATACGCTTGAACTGCGTCGCGAAGATAGCCGACTACCTGAGGCCAAGGAGCACGTGCCCATGGAGATAAAAAGCGGGATATAAGAATTAAAGTGCTCTAGTGGAAACTCATACATTGGCCAAACATCAATAGACGTGAAATACAGAATGAAGTAACACCAAGGGACCACCAATAATAGACAGTTTCGCTTAACCGTCATCGCCGAGCACGTATGACAAGGACCAACGAACAATGTGGACTTCAAAAATACTATACTCATTGCTTGAGATAAGCATTACTACCCCCGATTCACACTATCCATAGAATTAGTTACAACAGGTACATCCAACAGGGAGAGGTTATCGAATTAACTAAAAAATTTATATTCAACTGGGAGGACAGCTATTTGCTTTTGAAGAGACTATTCCACAAACCAACCAATCCGGACACATCTTGTCAATATTAAGGCCTATGTAGATGGGAAGAAACTTGCAACCAGCACTTTGAACCTGCTGCAACGCCGACGAAACTATCGTCACGAAGATGAATGGATGCGGAAGACTACCGGAAGCTTGGCTGCGCCTACTGCATTACGCCGAGGAAGCCTCCATCAATACAGAGAACGGAGGAACACCAAAAGCAACGTAACAGACACAGCGGTGTCGCGGTTCGCGCGCTACTGCATCTTATAGTTAGGCGTTCTGAGGACCAGGGGCTGACGTGAATGTATCGCCAAGGGTACCAACTTGGTGGCGTCGCTCTCACTCGTTAAACATTTGGAAATGCGAATGGAAAGTGCGAATCTGTTTCCCTATAGGAAAGGGAAGTGCGCGTATATCACGTGCCACACCGTCCGTAGTGCATGCCACGATGACAAATATCATTACGAGCTCAGTTAACAATTGAATGTTCCCACATTGCTCACACTCTTTGCTCTAGATCTGTTGAAATATTTTGTTTGAGGTTCAAGAGCATACTCTATCCCCATTGGAACACAAGTTCATTGAGAAACCGGAATAAACAAGAATACACTATTCATTAATGTGAGATCACCCACGTGCCCTTAAGATGTCGAAGAATATTGTATGGTGAAGAATACCACATTTCATTCAAATTATTCGTCTGAGTAACTTTAGATAATTATGCTCTCATCATTCTACTTACATCTAATTGACTTTTTCACGGATAAATAATTTCTCTTTTCGGGCGATAAAAATGCAAAATAGCACAATAAATACTTTTTGATGGATTCAGCATGGATAAAACTGAATTTGCAGCATTATGAAGTTTGAAATAAGTTACAATAGTTATTCTTAGACAGAGCATAATATGGTGCTTTATTAACGAATAGGCATTATTCCTTCCATTTGATGCTTGTAATTTTAAGTTAGGGTGTTGATAATACTAACAATAAAGTCACTTGGAATATTAAGAATGAAAAGAAAAAATGGCATTTCATTTAACCACGCATTTTAAATTAAATTTTGCCAACAGCAGGTCAAATTTTCAAAGGTGATGAAAATAAGTCTAAATATATTTCGTGGTTTAGAAAATCTTACATTCAAAACAATACGGAATAAGGTGGAGAGGGGTGATATCACGGAGGCCCAATGGAGGCCCAATTCCATTCCATTGAAGGCTGATTTCTGTTGTCACTTCGGTCGCATTTTAATGGGTTATCAAAAATGTCCACGGCACGTTATGTGTACAAATCGATCCACGTTTTCCAATATTTTGCATTATAACACTTTTAATTGCGAGGGATAGCATTGAAAAGTTATGAACTCGATAGATTACCTCTAAATTTATGCAAATGTCGATTAACACCCATAATTATTCCAAATTTCCCCATGAAACTCGCATCAATTTTTTTCGACAGCGACGCGAGTGACAAATTTTATAAACCCATTTAAATGCACGGTGAGTGGCAACACATTTAGAGGCCGACTCGGGGATCCTCTTTTGCAATATTCGTGGGCGATATACAGGTCCCTGGGCTGCAGATACCTACGCTACCCCACCGCTTTTGACATTGCTACCATAGCTCTTGCTGGAGGATGAGTAAGTCGCAGGCCTGAAGATTTCTCCTCACTCCACGCAACTCGGAGCAGAGATAAGGCGCGAGTGAAGCATTGCGCGAGCTGGAGTTGTCTCTCTGAAAAATGAACGTCATTTCTCACAGGCTGGAACACACACGCACCCTTTCGACCGCGCGCGTCCAGAGTGCTATTAGCAACAACACGATTACAAGCAAGCAGTCCTGCATTCACTATCTGGAACAAACACGTGAGAGTTAAATATTGCTATTCCACCTCCTTCCGCCCTGCCATGAGCGATTAATTTGACGACCATGAGAGCATTATAATACCTACGACGAGTCTCTAACTTTAAATAATTTTCTGTAGCTAAGGTTGTATCCAGGAAAACCTCATTATTAATGAGACAGCAAAAAACAGATTTTTGAATAATTTTTCGACCTCTATTTTACTCATTAAAATTATAACGATTCTTCGAATAGAACGAATTAGATTATTTTTCTCATAAGCAGTGTTCGCGCCATAAGGTGTCCCATGCCAAAATCGCCACTCGCTTGTTTTGCTGTTTTCTGTGCGCCCCTGTAGGTGAGGGTGTAATTGTTTAAAGTATTAGTTTTCGCTGTTGTTGGCCGTGAGCGGTAGTTGTGAATTTGTCGCTGTGTTGGAATAGTCTAGAGCCGACGCTGCCTGAGGTATCCATCGACGGGAGCCAGACATTCAGGTGAGGGGTGATCTGGATAGTGTAGGACTCCCGGCGCATATAAAAAATATAATCTATTATTATACTGTCGAATCGCCTTCAGGCAGCAAACGAGAATGATCACAATTAAACATTGAAAGTTTTGCAGAAATTTCCACGATACAGTATATTTAGATAACAAAGCGTCCATATTAATTGGTATTCACGAAACCAATGCAATAAATTCCAATAAATTGCTTTTTAGTAATTAAATATCGAGATTAATACAGAAAGCTTGTAAAATCCTACAAAAAAGCCTTACATTAAAGGTTTAGCATATTGATATATTTCACTTTTTAAAGGAACGCGATGCGAGGTTTAAATGTTTGAAATGGAAATTATAAAGAACATTTTTAACGGAAATCAGAAATTTTAATCAGAAATAAGAAAAACTATTACTTCCCCGAGTGTATAAATTTAGAGAAGTAAAACATTTCAAACAATACTGAGTTTTATCCAGTTTTCATGGTTTTTCACCAGTACACGAAACACTGCCAACACCTTCAAGCAAAGCTTGAGTGAAAATACGCAGATTATATTTTCAAGTAGATAAAATAGGAATTTATGGAGGAAAGAAGGTTGTAAGAAAATGGATTAAATAAAGTAGCTTCCTTAAAAATGATACTAAATTTTAAATTAGCAATTCAAAGGTATTTGAAGAACCTTATTATGACTTAAATTGGCATTAATATTGTAAAGGATCAAAGGGGCTCCGTTGAACTACAGCGATGGCCCATATTCTTCGTACTAATACCTCAGAGTAAAAAGAAAGAGTACCCAAGTTGGGTGCGCCATGATGAGAAACAAAGGCCTTAACTGGAACCCTCAGCGCAAATATTACCATGGAAAGTGGGAAAAAATTGTTAAAGAATTACTTATCAGCAGATATGAATGTAACCCAGGCGCTTCTCTTTCTCGGTGAGTATTTAATTTTAGCTAAATATAATTTTCCTTATAATTATAAGCATGAAAACGAACGCTATCATCTTAAGCTGTTGGATGATTAAAAGCCCAAAACTACCCGCGTTCATATCTACCGTCGGGCACACATGATGGAATGGAGGGGACTGATTTTCAGCTTTCGTTTTCTTCCACGAAGGCCTTTTTTTAGGGAAAGGCAGGTTCGGATGTTGGAAGGCCAGTCATCATTCCTCTTTGGCTGACACGAACCCTACCAACGGTATCCACTTGCAGCACATGTTGAGGTTTGGCATCATTCCAACCTAGTGAGGTCAAATAATTGCGCCTAATTCAGGTATTCCCTTCTCTTCTTCCCCTCACTTAACCATACCCTTCATTCCTGGGTCTATTTCAGCTTATACGTATGTGCAGCTTGTCTTTCCACGCCAGCCGCAGACACACCGTTCAAACCGTTAAATTCGGCTCTTTGCTCCAGGCTTTGGACACTTTCCCATATACCGCGAGGGATTCTTCCAATCTCTGTACTCCGAACCATTAATGAAAGTAAAAAAAAGTCGACTTTATGGTCAACTAGTAACAATTTTTGCTGTAATAATAATAATGTTGACCAAAATTCGTCCTTAGAGGGTCCTTTTGTTTAGTAAAGGGAATGAGGGGAATGGTAGGGGTAGGTTGTTTGATAGTAAGCTTATTGGTGGTTATTCCAAGTTTTATACCCTCACAATGGAACCTTTCCCCCCTCCCTCCAAAGACCCTAAAAATAAAGACGTGCATTCTCCCTCAACCCTGAATATTCCTATTCTTCGACACTCATCTCCCATCCTTCTCAGTACATCATATAAGAGTATTTAGTCACTCTATATATGCTGATAACATCAGGCACCACACTATATTTCCATATAAATTATTTCCCCACGACGGGCAACGTTGTCACTAAATTATTCTCAATCGCATCATATTGGCAGATAACTTTAATGAGTAATTTGCAAGTTTTGCCTTTGCATGAATGTGGTGGTAAAACTTGTTATTATGCGTAGCGTTATTGCACGTAACCCTGTGGTGTGCATGTGGGAATCCAATTGCATGCTGGTAATGGATCACCCCCTGCCAAACACCCTGGAGGTGGCTCGCAGGATGTTATGAAGCTATGTAGATATTTACCTAAATTCGCCCTTACATGGTTCCTTTCGCTTAGAAGAAGGGGTAAAATGAAGGGTGGGTTAGAGAATTGGAATATTGAGGGTTACTGAATTTTTTATATCCTCACATTGGAATCTTCCTCCCCTTCCCTTTCAAAGACCCCAAAAAGAAATAACATTCTTCCGCAGCATTCAATATTCCTACTCTTCGACTCCCATTTTCGTTTCTTTCCCGTACTCTCTCCTATTTTAAGGACAAACTTTGTTAAATATGATATACTCGAGAATGTTACAGAGTCAGTGAAACGCGTGGTGTGGAAATAAATTCTGTGAAAATATAGTGCGATGTCTAATTTCATTATATATTCAAAATTTGCTCCACAATGTGCCACAAATCCTAAACGAAGCCATATAAATATTTAATTACATCATGTTACAGTTAATTTGAAATTTTTGGACTAAATTTTATAGTGTGGATTCCGGGCGTCCTTGAGCGTGAATTTAAAATGAGTTCATGACAAAATATATCACCGCATCCAGTTTACAAATTCGGGTGTACGCTCTTCATGCGTTTTTATCGGCAATGTGGTACGTTTAATGAGCAAATGCACGCATATGCGGGGCCTATGGAAGCACACTGAAACTTAGACATTCTTTAGTTTAAATTACCTCTACGGTGAGGTTTTCAACCTCTACACTAATGCCTTGTAAGTCATTGAAGCATAAGCTGGAATGCAGCGGTTTTTTTATGATTTGTGATCCACCTTTTTTTAGCCACGGAGAATTTGATGTAAAAATTAGTTTGCCTTAAATTGGTGAGCTCTCCACATTTCCTTTACTGCACTGCGTTGGAGTAGTTACAAGAAGCAGCTGTTTTGCTGTACGTCCAACCTGACTCGCTAGTACTCAGAAAATGAATATTCTTGAATCATGCTGGTTTACTGCAGGTCACTGTTGATCGTGTTGTTGCGTGCCTTGATCGACCTTCGTTTTGTTTATTTTCTGAAGCAACCCCCCCCCCCCCCCGCGTAGTTACCACTGCACAAGCACTTTCAGCATATTGGCTTTCATTAAATGTTAAGGCATGGCACTTCAAATCGAAGACAACTAAATCGCCAGAGCTGAATGTTTTTGATCGACGCTGATGTCACATGAAGTCAATACTGCAATTAATCAATTTTAAGGTTGATTAAATTCAAATTTAAATTCAATTCTCAGAAATGTATGTTTACAAATGGATACTTATTAATAAAATAAAATTAACCCCTATTTTGTCCGAGTTAATCTTTAAATGCCACCGTTTTCTCAGATTGTTGAGAATTGAGACATTTGGAAGAGCCTATATGTAAATTTCGGAAACGCCTATTCATTTCGAAAAATTAAGAAATTAACCCATTAATCCCCAGCGTTGCGTAAACGCAACATTATTGAATTGAAATTATTATAGAAAACCTTTGCTTTAGGATAATTTTTTCCCAGGGTCTCTGAATTCCTGAAATACCATTCGCTCTTTTTCAATTATTTTTGGAAAAATATTCATTAAAATAATAATTTTTATTTTACTTCGAAATTTGCCTATTTAGAAGCGCTGAAGTACTACAAACTGTAAATATTTTTTTACAAAGATTTATTGGGCGATCTTGCTAGAGGTAATGTTTTCTCTTAGTTCTAACCTTCTTTATTCATCATGTTTATTTTTGTCACGAACTTTCATCGCTACTGGTATAAATATGGTTGTTGTAAATAATGTTGCGTTTACGCAACGATGGGAATTCTCTGGTAGACCAGAGGGCTTGTCTCAAAGCATAACGAGAATCGTCAATATGGCTTTTAATCGACAACATAGTCTTTTGGAGGCATTTTAGATGCATTTTTGGCACTCACAGGTTGTGAGTTTACATAGTAAAGGGTGAATGGTATCTTGAATTCCAACATGGCCATCGGTACGAATTTTACATGGAACACTCTGGTACTTCGTTGAGTCAAACTGTTGCCCGCACACGTGGAACCGATACAGGGCAATGTCATTCCCATGTCGTTGAGTCGAAGGATTACTTAGTAGACGTTAAATTCAGCTTTAGAGGTGAGAATGAGAGGGTGAGAAACGTATTAGTTAAAGAAGGATTGTGATGGAAGGTGGAGCGTTCCTCTAGTCACTCATTGGAATTTTCTCCGTGCAATCCTGAGTTACCTATTTTTTCTTCTATCGCTTAGGTGATGTAAGGCTAATAATCTAGCTTCAGTTGGGTTCGTATCAGTAAAATTGTCCTCTGAAATGCATCTTTAATTCTCATCTAGTAATTATATTAATCATACCGCAGTAGTTTTTGCTCGGCTTTTTGCAAAATAATTTATTCAGGGGTTTTCTTCATATTTAAAATTGAAGAAAATTTTATTTGTTATTTCTACGCCTCAGACGTATACTTTATAAGAAGCGTCAAGAAGGTGACTGAAGAATATAAATTGACAGGAGAGGCGATTTATAATATTTTCTTAACTTTGGAACTACAATGGGGATTATATCTTCTCAGTATTTCGAATATTGCAGGAGGTGCTGCAAGGTAAATCATATTTTACTCAAGCAGTATCGAAAGAAAAATCGTCCAGTAAACGCGCACGCCCAGGTAAAAGATGCAGAGAACAAACAGCGGTTCATCTTAATGTGAAAAAATAGAATCTACCTCCGTAGGAGTCCCGAGTTTCTGTGTGAAAAAGGGAATAGAAACACTTATTACTCAGTATGGAGGCCACTCACCAATTGAGCTCCATCACTTATTTCTCAGTGGAAAATTAATTGAATTAATTTTGAGCTACTCAATAATTACGCTGAGGAGATAAATAACCATTCATTTACTCAGAGTAAGGCAGATATAAAAAAATAATTGGAATGGTAATGTTGTCGGGGTATTATATATTACCACGCACTAAGTTGTACTGGACAAGCCAAGAGGAGATATCTGTCGCATTTGTGAGGCAATTTATGACGAGGATTTGGTTTGAAGAATTAAATAAATATCGACAGCTCTCCGATAATTCTCAACTACACAAAGTGATACATTTTTGAAAGTTGGACTTTTTCTCAATAGTCTTAACCAAAATTCCATTCAGTTAGGAATTTTCCTAACAAATGGTCCCATATTTCAGGTGGCACACAGCTAAAATGTTCATTCGTGGGGAACAATTTAGAGTAGGTTATACATTGTGGTGTCTGGCCTCATCTACAGGCTATCTATATGAATTTTTGCCATATGGAGAGGTGGAACTTGAAAGTGATATGCCTATGATTTGTAAGTTCACTAGAAGAAAGGGTTGTAATAAAATGGCTGAATTTTTTTGTTAGTCTCCGAAAATTCTTGCCAAGTATTTTGATAATTTCTTCATCAGTTACAATCTATTGGTAACTCTTAAGTGCTAATTGTTATTTTTCAACGGGAAAGCAAGAGGAAATCGAACGGAAAACTGCGCACTCATGTCTTCGAGAGATTTGACAAAAAAACCTAACGGGGATTTCTACTATTCGTTTGACAGGTCAAAAAATATTCTCTTAGTGCGATGGCATGATAACTCTGTCATCGCTGTTACTTTAAATTATGGGAATATGACACCCATAGTAAGGATGAAAAGATATTCCCGGAGATTCCCGTAGAAAATCGAAATATCATCAACGATTACAATCAGGGAATGGGAGGGGTAGATTTTCTCGATAATTATATTGTATGTTACCGTATCCACATTATGAGCAAAAAATGGAGGTGGCCTCTGTTCCAAAAAGGGGTTGACAGTGCAGTGGTGAATCCGTGGTGATTTTACGCCAAAGTCACGGGCAAAGCAATTCCTCAGTTAGAATTTCGGTACGAGATCGTAAAACTTTACTGAGACTAGAAATTGTTTCCAATACAATGGCTGATGACATTTGGCATTAAAATCGGTGTCCATTAGGAAAAATAACATGCATGTGGGGTTAACCGCAGCATGCCCGTCAAGGGAGAATACGGCACTTCTTCCGCAGGCTACATATAATTCCCGGCAAAGATGTCAAATTTGCAAATCAAGGATAATTATGTTGTTCAAAGCGCTACGTTTAATTCCGAGCAGCATATTATTGAACATTAGATCAGAAAAGACGATGAAAAATAAAATATGCAACCTAAGTTTTCAAAATTTTTTTTGCTTTTATTTACCGGAGTTTTCCCAGCGTTGCGTAAACGCAACATTATGCAAATCATATATTATGCTGAATATAATAATTTTGTCCGAAAATTAATCTTAATTAGGCCATAATTAACCGTAAAATACGAAATAACCGGAGTTAAAAGCCCTATGTGCAGTCTGGGGAATAATGGGTTAATGTGAAAACATTCTAAAACTGGCCTTATGACTACTGGAAGTGGACATGAGAGTTATTTTAGATGGGATGTAATGGACTGCTCTATCGTGAACGAAATATCCATCGTAGTAGAACTCACTGTGCAAGCATGGAAAATAAATTTCGTAGAAAAGGGATACAAAATTATGATACAAAATGAACACAAAATAATTTTTTAAAGTCCTAAAATAAACAGAAATTGTACGTTTTAAAGAAAGTAACAATGAAATTATAAAAATTATCTTATAAATCACTTTTGAAATTTTTTTTAATGGCAGAGATCAATTATTTCTGAGCCATCGCAAAATGACCAATATCACTTGTCAAAATTTTAAAGCGATGAAAGGTGAAAAGGTTACCTCACAGGAATTTTAATAAAATTCTTTGCTCTTTCATTCCAATGAAGCAATAGGAGAAAAATAAATCAATGACATATGCAAGTTATATGTAAATGGTTTGAGGAATGTAAATGGTCGAGGTGCAACAGAAGATGAGGGGATATACGTGACGGCATGGTGAAGAAAGGAATGAAGGACGCCACGCCGGTACAAGTGGACGATGAGGGGGTAGTTTGCTCCTCCGGATCATGGGCACACGTAAGGGGTGAGATACAGGGGTTATGACCCCCTCCCCACAAATTTTATCGAAGAATTGAAATTTTTATAAGTTCCATTGAAGTTTGTTTATCCTTAACTCCATCCACTTCAATTTATTTTCTGAATATCGTTCTTCTATCATTTATTAATTTTTTCTGTGCTTCTCATTTCATGGAGTAGTAGGTAATAAAACGATATTTTGTAGTATGTAGGTAATCCTCGTACAAAAGTGAATTAAGTGATTACTACTTATTTCAAATTGTGAAGTATCTAAGTATCCAAGTGCTGCCTATAGAATAGATGATAATAAATATTATCTTTGCCTAATTTTACGATTGAAGCATATTTATAGCGTATTCATATGGTTAAAATTTCAAAATATTAATAATTTTCCTTTAATAGTGATAAAAATATGAAGATCTGATGACGAGCTACACTCGTCATTGCGCGATTTGTCATCGTGAGTTAATGACGAACTAAACACGTTATTTCAGCGCAAGGGGTACGATGTCTAAAATTGCTCAATTTCGTCTGTTGCTGAGAATAAAAGCGACATTTTTAGCTACAAAATGCGTAAAAAAGGTATTTAACAAATTTTAAACGGAAGAACGCCTCTTTCTCCTTCCGGGGGGGGGGGGGGGGTTATTCTATACTCCCGGGGCCCAGGTCATGACCCCCGGCCCCAAATTTGATGCTGAATCTGCTCCTGTCCGGGTCGTCGAAAAATGCCCACGCAAACAAATTCGGAAAGCTATAGTAGTAGAATAAGGGGAGAAAGTATGGAGGATAATGACCCATCGCCAGGGATACTGAATAAAATATATCACTCGCCACGGCGAACGGGAACAACTACCCCAAACCCACGCCTCAAAACCTGCCACACAGCATTTGGCGCCAAGGGCGCCATGTGGTTGACACTTTGCGAGAGCCGGCAAAATCACTACCGTTGAATGAGCAATAAAAAAGTATAAAATCCTAATCTGCAAAAGAGTGGAACAGGTCTGATTCTTTTAGTAATCATTCATTCCCAATAAAGGTTAAATTTATTCGTCATCTCCATTCTCCGTTAAAACTATTTTTCATTCTTAATGATGCCTATCTGTTAAAAAACCTCACTCATTCGAGAAATTAGTATACCTCGAATGGAATACTATATTACTAATATATATTACGATTATATAATACGGAAATGATATAAAATTTATGATAAAAAATTATTTTATTACAAATGTTTCCACTTTGGGCGAAAATGCAGATGATACAACTACATCTACATAATACCCTGCTAGCCACTTCTAGGGTGTTTGGCAGGGGATGTTTTCAGGTACCTACGATATTTTAAGTATCATTATCGTAGTCGGAGTCGAAATAAATAAAAATCACTATAATTTTATAAAAATTTCTTGTAATAATGAGGTTTTTTATTGAATTCATAATATTTAAACGACAAAAAATAAAAAAATTAATACTAATTTGAGAAAAACTTAATCAACGAATTTCTCTCTTTGATAAAGTTATAAAAAGATAAGTAAATTGAAACAAAAATTAGGAATAATGGGGAGGAGAAATTGAAAGAACTTACTCACTATCACCAATAATCCGGAGATGAAATTACGAATTTTGGATGAGCCTAATACAATAAATATTTGTCTCTTCAACTCTCTCCCTCTAACCAGCCTATTCTAAATCCCTCTATTCACTTGGGCTCAAACGTGAATTAGTAATTGACTCGGCTATGAATAGACGCTAACAGGTGAACCCATTTTAGGGTGGAGAGTGATAATGATTAAAAGACTGTTAGAGGCTTAAACATTGAGCCTTTAGTGAAACCAGTAAAGAGGCAATATTCGAGACTAAATGATACAATATCGATACATATATAAGGTACTGCGGTACGCATAGAATTTAGAGAACTTGCGCAACGTTATTTAAATTATCGAAGGTAGAGGCTCTTCGTTTCCTCATAGGCTGTTTTCCTTGCGCAGGTGAAAGCAAGTAAATCGAAATAACGAGGAAGTTTTACCCCATAAGTAAAACATGAAAATACTCTCAGATGATGGAGCTTTGAAGCAGACCACAATTTTCTTTAAAACTCCACTCACTTCAGGTTTTATATCACAAACGAATGCCAATTACAAACCAGGGACTAGAATTTATTTCCTTTATTGCGAGGATGGTTTGATATGTCCTAATCGTTTATCCTAATCGTTCGACGCTACCTCTGCCGGAATGACCACAACGGATTTCAGTAAACCAGTTCTTCATCATTGAAATTGATGGTGTAGAATTTCCATTGTATTTAATAAGCCTTTCCTTGGTTTCGACGACAGCTTTTATGCCCCAAAAAATTGTTTGGTTTGTACGCGAAATTTTTTTTTCTTAATCGTTAAAATTCTCAATGTTGTCTGCTTTAAATGGCTGTCAAATGCAAACTAAACGACTGAAGTACCTCAAAAGTTTACAGTGGTTTACTAATAAATAGCAACTGAAGATAGTATTGTTGTATTTATGGTTTCTACGTAATAAATGCAAAAATTCAAGGACTTATCAAACAACCCTAATATACTTTTATTTACTACCTTTGCTAGCAGGGACTAGGGACTAGTGCCCGCCTTTGTGCTCTACACCAAGGTTGACCATGCTGGAATACCTGTTGTTAATTTTTTGCTTGTCATGGCCCAATCGCAAGAATCATAGGTCGATTGCGAGAAATTGTCGCAGGGTTTTTGGGGTATATAGAATTAATTGTGATATGCCATCGCCTAGCTCTCGTTTGCTAGGATTTTTCAAAGGAGAACCACTACAGTGGAGAGACAGGAATCAATTGTGGCTTCCCACTGTTGATCTCCCGATTTGTGGGAAGGTTGTTTTTTGCACTCAATGCGAGATGATTACTTCGACTCCAACCCGTGAATTCACTTCCTACCGCTCTCGACATTCCCCATCGCGGGTGCGACGCAGGTGGCCACGAAGTTTACCTACGTTTGACGCAGACAGACTGGCAAATTACTAACTTATTATAAATGAGGGAATGACTGAAGGAATGATGAGGAATGATGTTAATTACACTGAATCTGCCCCTCGCTACTTTGGCTGCTATCTCATTACCTTTAAGTATTTCACGGAGATAATAATTATTTTGATAAATCCTTCTCGGGTTCTCCACCAGATTAACTCGGTCGTATAGGGCGACGTTTCGGAAGACGACTTGTCTCCCATTTTTTATGGCGTGTTACTCAATGAAAGTTCAATTGAATTATATATTAATTAATTTATTTATTAAATCCTGCCTCCCCACTGCGGTGGCTCTGCTTTGCACAAATCTAGCTAACGAGAGCCAGGCACTGGCGTATCACAAATAATTCCACGTTCCCTAAACTCCCTGTGACCATCTATGACAATTGACCCATGATTCTTGCGATTGGGCGATGATTCTCAAGATTGGGCTATTACTAGCAAAAAAGTGAAATTGGACTTTCATTCACAAGCCTTGAAAATGGGAGACAAGTCGTCCGAAACGTTGGCCTATACGACTAAGTTAACCTGGTTGAAAACCCGAGAAGAACTCATCATTATAATTCACCAGGATAAATTAAAATCGTTTCATATTTATTTTGTCAGCACACTTCGTTCGATTATTTCGAGAGTTGCTTCGCAAATGAGAGATAGTACATGTTTACTGCTCATACTGTGTACATACTCTATGTTTATCTATATGCGGGCTTTCATACTCCATGAAACTGACTTTTTTTAAGATTGGAGATTATCAACAGTATTCATAGGCTACAAACGACGAACACTACGAACTAGAGGAAGCTATTTTCGCGAGCTCGCCCTCTTCAATTTTCAAAACTAAAATTTAGAAGTATAAATGCTACTCCAAAAAAATGAACACAGATACATGAGGAGAGAGCCAATGGAAATACATGCATAGTAGCTGTAATATATAATGTAATAAATATGTAATAATAAACAGTTAATCAATATTCAGACTCTTTACGAAAACCAAAAACATTACCTATTTAACCCATTATAACCAAATATTGCTTCTAAGCAACATCAAAAGAGTGTAAGTTTTTTGATCTATCCAGGAAATATCTAAACCACGCATTTTTTTATGGTGTTAATTGTAGTGACGAAATATTTAGCTGCCACAATAATTATGATTGGGTCAAAAATTTTCAATTTTTCAAGATGAAAAATTTTGAAAATTGATTTCTTCCTGAAACAGCTCTGGGTTAGAAAGGGTTAACGAGTGTGATACATTAATACAAACATTCAACTAATTACATTGCATCGACGAGGAAGCATTCGAATCTAGGCCTGCCAATCCTTATACTGCATTCAAACAGCTATTATTTCAATGAAGATATATACTTAACTGTAAAAATCAATTCACCGCAAAGGATACAAATAAGTAAAACACGTATGATTATCCAATTCTGCGAATATATCCGACAAAATGATGGAAAATTCAATCGTGGTCACCATGTATTGTCATCCTTTTTATGTTTGTACTTGGAGACAGATTCCGAGTCTTTGGTCGTATTATTCAATAGCAATATTGTCTGAGTTTTTTTCCAAAAACAGTATAATTTTACTAGCTACTCCTTTCTTATTCTTGAACGCGCTGTGTCGTAGTAATTTCTTAAGGCCTTTTCATGCGTTCTTTGTATGGTCAAAACACTAATTATGATCTCGAGATCAAAAACGACATGAATATAATAAGGAATTGAAAATTAACCTTCGGAAAAGGCGTCAAAGCCTCTAAGAAACAAAATTTAAATTTAAACTCCTTTTGTGTGGTAGCTTGCTGTTAGTTCTGCATAATAATAATAGACGGCATTTAGTACGCGTTTACTGTGCCAAAATTTCACAGAGAAAATAAAATCATTCACCTTGACCGGGATTCGATCCCGCATCTCCCGATTTCCGGTCGAGTGCTTCAGCAAGTTAGGCTACTGAGACATCTTTCCGTTCGGCGGAAATTTTTAGACTAATAGAAAAAAAATAAAAGCGCGTTTTTTTTCTATTAACGCCCCAAAGCTGTGAAACTAATTTCTCGAGAAGCACTGAATTGCAATTTATTCCTCATTATTACCTCCACAAATTAACCTTTACTTGACTCCACGGAAGTTTCATTGAGAACACGATACGAACGGATATGCGGATGTCACAGGGAATGCAAGGCATTGAGCGAACTCAAGGGAAGCAGCATTGGTTTCAGGGAAACAGTTTCTGATCACAGGCGATAGTCGGAGAAGGGGTAGTGCTTGTTGATCCGGCAACCGCCAACCACGACATTACTTCCGCTTCGGAGGAAACACTGAATTCGACCCTTCTCTCCCTCTCCACCCGTTGCAACTTGGGGCGCCCGATATTTGAGGGTGGTCCAGAGATAGCGCCTCTCACTCATGATATATCAGGGGTGTCGGGAACGTGTAATGGCTGGTATGGAGGTGGTGGTTGATCCCTGTGGCTCGTTTCGCGAGCACTCGAATCCACGCTTCCATGAGCCAAGAGCTATTCATTATATCCGCGTACCACGCCGTTGCCCTTACATGCCGTTTCGCGTGTTTTCTTCGAAGGGTCACCAACTAATTTATAAACCCTACAGTAAAACGCAAACACGGAAAAAGTGAACACTCTTTGCTTGGATGAATTTAAAAGACATATTAAACAAAGGTATCACGTTTGCGTATACCGCAGGAAATAGTTTAAAGCAGTGACCATAAATAACATGCATACTGCCGTCATTAAAATGTTGCGCCACTGCACTGCAAGCATTTGCAACTTGGAGAGCAACGCATTTTTAAGCAAGATTCTCCTATCCCAATCTAGTCCAAACAAAGAGGACCTTCCTCAAGGAGAAGATTGCACAGCTTAGAATTTAATTGTAACTTATTCAGGGAAACAGTTTAGCTTCCCAACTACTTTTTAAACAACAGTTTAGCTTACTAACAGCAAGATACCACACGATAGGAGTTGAAATTTAACTTTTGTTTCTTGTAGGCTTTGAAGTCTTTTCCGAAGGTTACTTTCAAATAACTTATTGAAGTAAGGAAGAAAATCTTTCGGACACGTAGACCATGTTTCTTTATTTGAGGTATGGGCAATGACTGAAGCGGATAAATCAAATCGTGGGATTGATGCACAAGATCTAAAAAGTGTAGAAGAGAAAATATATGCTGACATAGCCTTACGAAGGAGGTGGTCGACACTTTAATCATCCACCTCAAAAAGACACGATGGTCTGATGAAAATTGTTGTTGAAGGATAGGTGGAAGGAAAACACGTTAAAAGATTAGTTTTTAGTATAAATGAATAGAGAGCTGCGTCAATAACTCCGAAGTATTGCAAACTGGTTATGTCGATCGAGTAATATTAAAATAAAACAATCGAATGACTAAATTTGTGCACCCTAAAATTACCCACTTTCTCAACTTCGTCTACATTGAAACAATTTTAAGCAATAAGTTTCCACTCTAGTGAATTCATTTTTAACCCTAAGCTGAAAAAACAAATACATATGTAAATTTAAATCAGAAAAATGCGCTGAGTAATTTACAGTCAACAATCAAATATGTAACAACATACACTTGTCTAACATTTATATTAATAACATAAACTCAAAGTTAATGGAACAAGTATTTACTTCTTTGTTATATTTCTCTTCTTCGTTTTATAGAAATGAATTAATATGTTTTCTTTGACAATGAGTTTGTGTGTGCCTTTTTGTGCAATGTGACCAATTTTTAATAAACACTCTCTCTCTCGCGACATTTACGTCTCCCGTAATATTATTTACGTTAACCTGTAATAATTTTAGTCATCTTTTAAGCTCTATTTAATAGTTCTATTTTATAATACATTTTTAACCAATGTGCAAACAAATGGGGCCCTACCTAACTGTTTTACGGCCATATTTCGTACAATTTCATTCGCGTGTGCAAAGACGATACTGAGGATAGGGCGGTGATAGTAGTTTTAAATCCTAGCATACTCTGGGAGCGCAATCCAGTGACCGACTGATGATAAAGGCACGCTCATTATGGTAGATTCCTTTTTGAAACCCTAACTCTACACTTGTTGGTCAAGGGCAAATGCTGTTCGAATGTATCATTCACGCAATAATTCTTCCCGAAAGTTGGTTTTCAATAATGACGTGAACTAAAAGATTTCCTCCTGATTTGAGCCACAGGTGTGTAAATTTCACAAAATCAGGGTCGGGTTGCCTGTTCCTTTCACTGGGTCACCTAAACCCTTGCGAATTTTGGTTTTAAGTATACTGGGAAAAGCTGAAGTGATAACTTTACGGGAGTCACCTGCAATGTACAAATTGTGCGAAAAATTCGCAGAGAAAAATATCATTCACCCGGCTGGGCAAATATTTTTTTTCTCTGTTGATTTTCGCTTGAGAATTTTGTTTAGTGGTGTCTGAAAGATTCACTCAGGATTTCAATCCGAGACCCTTAGAAGAGCAGTCCACCGCCCTACCCTTTAGGCTTCCATGGTCCCCCAACTATATATCACACCGACCAAAGCATTAATCCGTATTTCTTGATGCGTTCTCCCGTTTCTAGGCATATCACATTAGCAATTTATTTTCATTTCAAGGACAAGAATGTGAAATAATTTCTTTTCTCACTAGTTTTGATGCATGGCATTTTAAGACACAAAAAAGATGAAAGTTATCAAACATGATTAACTTAACTTATTTCATAGTTAATTTCCTTCCCAGGATTGTCATGAATATCCGAAACAAGTGCAATTAAAAAATAGCAATTAAAACATTTCACTAAGATCTTTAATGAACTCTCATTAGCCGTTAATTTCTCAAAATTGTATCAACTACACATTTTATATTAAGCCACAGAAAAATTTCTCATGCTTACCATTGTTAATAAATTTGGAAAAGGAAAAAATCCCGGGTCAACTGAAATACGAAAAAATATTACCTCTCAACCCCCCAAAAATAAAACAAGGTGTAAGCGATTCTATTATTAAGAATAATAACGAAGTTTTGTATTCATCGAGGTATTATACGAAGCAGCCCTTGAAATTGCACCGATTCCGCACGGGGCGAATATATTTTCTGGAAGAGTGCACAGCAAGGAAGCGCGAAGACAAACTTGGAGGCGTGAGACGGCTGACAGCAAGCAGGGGTGGTTGAGGGGGGGAGGGAGGGGGATGGAATCTGCTCTTCCGAGGAAGGCGGACTACGACGCCAGCGTCGTCCCCGAGGAAATCCATTCCTTGCAGCAGTGGGGCACTAAAACGTGAATTTCGCGACTCACGACGAGTCCTCCACCACCAATCACTTCACCCCAATCCAAATGCAACGTGCTTCCATGGGCAAGGAAATATTTCCCTCGCCACATCTGACTGAACTTCGAATTTTCAATGGCAGGTAAAATACGACCAAAAGAGAAATGGCAATTTTACACTGACGGCACGGGTTCGACTGCAGATATCGAGAAAGATTTTTCAGAACACACATTACCCCTGAAGGGTGAGAAATGGATGACGTGCCAAGGTACAGCACGCTGCGTTGTCTTTCAAAGATTCTCATAGTAAAATAAAAATGTACCGAAAACTTATTTTTAAGGTACTGCTTTGTCTTGTCTATCAAGTTATGGACAGATGCGGACAATGAAGTTGCGGTAGAACACAAATATTTTATTAAACTTTCCTTACGGTACTATGGATACTTTGAGCATGAATTCCTTTCATCCACATTCATTTCTTCAAATACAAAAAACAAATTTTCACGGAAAATGGTGAGAGCAAAGATACATGCGTTTCCAGACGGTCTAACTGTAGTCTGATGAAGTATGCGAAGCTAAACACCAAATTTTTGGAACACACAACAGAAGGAATGCGAGAGGAAAGCAACAGTTCTTCACCTAACAAAGACGATTAGTACATACACAAATAACAGTAAAAACACGCCAAGGCCACACTATGTGCTGATGGAAATACGTCTTAAACAAAAATTTATTTTGTATCTCTTCACCAGAGTTCCGTAAGTTCTGACGATGAGAAACCAGGAGCAGATAAAAAATACCTAAATAAAGAAAAATAATAAATCCTTGCAATTCATTTTAGGAATACCTATTCAATTGCATGCATCTAGGCATTTTCCATGGTTCCCAATTGGCTTCAAGGGCACATTTACTTTTTATGGATTTTTTGAAGTACCATGGAATTCATCTGACGACTCAAAGAACAATAAATAAGTTCACCTATTACACATCTTCCTTGATGAATTACTTGCACGTAACTTCTTCCTTAATTCTCTCTTTTGTGACAAAATAACATTTTGCTCTGGTTAAAAGAGTCTTCAAAACTCGTAAGTAAACATAAACCGCGAGAGCTCAAGACAGCTGGAAATAATTCAAAAGTATAGGTCTAAATTAAGCCAGGAAATACCTAATACATAGATGTTGATATTCTCCCTCTTGTACATAAATTTGAATAGGATTAAATTTCTATTATAAATTGAGAAAATGGAAAAAAATGCCGAAGTGGGAATCGGCCAGCAGATGAGGACCCTGGGAGGGCCCTAAGAAGGATACAACCACCGGGGCCGTGACCAAGTATTTCAACTGATGCAACCGATCACAAGGGGGGGAAGGAGAAAGGATGGAAGCACCGTGGGCGGAAATCGGAAAAAGCCGGACAAAATTACAAAATGGCTTTTTCTGAGTTAATAATTTTAAATTTCGCATGTTAGCTCGAAAATGGTGAAGTTAAAGGTTGATTCTTACAGAATAAAAAAACTATACTATCCCTTAAATGGTATTTTTTCTTTTGATTTCTGCAATCTTAACGAATATCTTCGATAAATACGCAGTTACAAAATGGTGGACACTGTTTTTCGAGAAAATTTTACATTTAGTAAGAGTTTCAAACAGATTTTTGGCAAAGTTACACAAAATAACTTACATCAGGGAATTATTTGAAGATTTATCGAGATGTATGAGCAGTTAACTTTGAAATAAATTTGCGATACCGAATATTAAATTGATTTTTCGATCGCGCGGCAGGGTTCGTCCCTGCGCGTCGGGAGCTGGATTAGCCGCGACGTGGTAAGATTATTGGAACTGCATGGATTTTAACGCTCAGTATTCACCGTTATTAAGTTGTACTTCAAGACATCGATCCTTAAAGGGTGTATGGTGAAGAAACGGAAGATTTTCAGGCGAGGTAAGATATTGGAGTTATCTTTTCATTGGAGTTAATTTAGTTTTCTTTGGAAACGCTCGACGACCATGCTTTTATTTTAAATGTTGAAACCTCGAAAAATTGATTGATTTTCCTGAGACTCATCACAAAAATCTATTACAAAGATATCAGCTGACATCTGTATGCGATCTTAACTTACTTACTTAACTACAGGTCTACTACTAGCGAAACTATTCTTTGATGTTTCTGCAGAAATGAAATATTTCCCTATGAGGAGGAGAAACCCAACGATTATCCGTAGTTAGTGGAAATCGGCCAATAAAACTCGGCGGAAAGCACCTGACGTGAGGCTTTGCTACAGCGAAAATCGCTCTTTTTCCTTAGGACGCAACCTTCCGTTCGGCCAGTTGTTTTTGGTCGCACAGCTTCATTATAACAATCCTGAAATTTTTATGTTACGCAAAGTAAAATTTGAGTGTACCTCCAATCATTGGCGTAACTAGGATTTGGATTTGTCGGAAGGGGAGTTGGTGGATCAGATTGAATAACATTCCACACCTGATAATAGTTCATGGAGTTTATATTTTTATTGTGTGCATTCATTATGGAAACATGTCATGATTAGTTAACGCAATCAATTTATAAGCCTAACAAATTCAATACGTCAAATTAAAATCGACAACAAAAAAGACGAAATCTGTGTGACAAAGAGAAAGGTTTATGCCCGTTTGAGGGTCAAAATCATAGAAAAATACAGCATAGACAATTCAGCTGAACTTTGGTTTGACTAGATATACAATGGCCTCGTCACGACCGCGACACTGGACTGAGTTCGGGATGCCTCAGGTTCCCCATAAATATTCAATTAGTTGCTAAAAAGTTGCAAATACGAAAAATCGACGTTATTTTTCTCAGTACTCAATGCTCACCGCAAAAATATTTACTGAAAATAAATGAGAAATTATACTTTTTCAGATCTTCTGCTTTTGTTCCCGTAAAAGGTCGCTGAGCGAGAGGCAAGGGTTGACATAGAGGTCACTCAGCTTTTTGTTTTTTTTTTTAAAACCTTTTTAACTAGCCAGGAGTAAAAAAAAAAATTTTCCTATTCGCGCTGGTTTAAGAAAAGCGCTCACCTTGGCAGAGGAGCGAGATTAGATGCAGTGTGGCAAGAAGAGTCCGGCCGTCGCGACGTCCGCCCCGCACAAGACGCCTCCGGCAGCCGCCACCCGCCATGGCCATTCGACACACCCACTAAGGCGCTGTGTCCACGTTGCTCCTAGTGATGGAACTTCCTCTTGTAATACACTCAAAGAAAAGACACACTGCCCACGAGCACTTTATCGTAAATCCTCAGGAGGACACAAAGTGAATGTGTGGAAAAATAAATGGCTGGATTAGGGAAAATCACTAAACACCCACTTTAATTTTAAACAGCAATGTATCTAAATATTTATGGGGATGATAATACTTAAGTCATGCGTTGAACAACAAAGTACGTAGAACTTACACAAGGGCTCACTTACTCTCAACACTCAAAAATGTATTTTAAAAATTGGGTGAAACAGTCTCACCCTCAAATTCGATGCTGATGAGCAAAAAATTGAGACTTAGTGATAAAAGAGGAATAAACATGTTTTCAGGAATAATTTCAAAATTTGGGGCCCAAAAATATCATGGGAATAAATCTAGGTCATAGGTAGACAGTCGGAATAAATATATTTTTCTCTCCTTCAAAATGGACGATACTAAGAACCGATTATTTATTTATCGACCATTGAAGAGGGCAAGGGATCGGATCCCTATTGCTTCTGCATTTTTTTTTTTTTTTGAACGTTCTGAGAATTCTTCACTGAGTTCTGACTAAATCCCTCCAGATGCCTTGTTTTCTTAGCACGAAACCAAGTCTCACAACAAAAAGTAAACGATGGACCATGTTTCAAGTTGTCAACTCAGCGTACGTTTTTTAACATTTTCCTCCTTTATATAAAGCATATCAAAGCATTTCGCGGGACGCTGGTGAGACACATGTCACAGGCGAAAATATTTTGAAACACAACAGTGATCCGACGATCCTGAAAGGAAGCATTTCTGAGAAGAGGAAACGATGCGCCGACCTTTCCTTATTCGTGAATGTATTTATTTCTTCCGGAAAAAAATTTAAGCACCACTACTGTTCATGAAGACAGAAGGGAAATATGTTTTGAGATCAAGCCGAGGACACGAAAGGAATAAAAACACTTTCACCAAGATTCACGTACACATACTCCTTGGAACACTTAAGGCAAAACCGTAGGGACACAATTTTCCAATGTCTGCGAATCCAAAATAAGATCCCGCAATGCTAGGAAATAAATAATTTCATCAATGACACTCTATGCAGGTGCTAATTGTTCATCCTATGAATGTCACAGCGAAGATAACTCATCTACAAATGCTTCCTTGGCATTGGTTGTTGTAAGTACCAATCCCTTGGATAAAGCAAGCCATATCTCATATAAATGGCGTTTTAGTCCTGTTGACTACAAAACAATGCTATTCCACCACTATTGCACTCACATCCATTGACGTATCTCAGCGTGGGACGCAGATCCATTGTCCGTGGTAGTTGCAAGAGTACAGCGGCGATGAACCGATCGGAAAAGCCTATCGGTATCAGGTTGACGAGAAAGTTCACAGGCTTACTGTCCACGAATATTTCGATATGCACACATAGAGCTTGATATGAAGGTAATAAAGCCCCCAACAGAGAAGAGGAAGGTGTTCCGATGGTGTCTGCAGGTTGCGCACGTGGGTTTCGCGTGTCCGCAGTCAACTGTTCTCTCGACACCGCCGTTGACCCTGTGTCTCGGAGCGGTGCGCCCGACGTCGCCCGACGTACTGAACAGGAGACTTGCCTTGCGAACCTCTTTTGCCCCTCCCACACTTCCACTCCTCGCTCCCCTCCACTCCCCTCCATCCACCTTGTGACGAAGCATTCGTCGGCACATCCCCGAATGCGAACAGTCCGCACTATCACGGGATGAACGGGTCTACTGCCCCACTGTCTAAATACTTCTGACCCGATTTTCAACCTATCGCGCCCATTCAGCTGTTAAGTGAGGGTAACTCATCGAAGAAGACTAGGTACTTCAGCAGTATCTCAACACCTACATCTATATCCTTACTTGCATCTACGAGGCAAAGTGCAAGCTACCACCAGAGTGTGCGCAGGGGGTGATTCAACGCCAGGCATACCACACTCATTTTAGCCTTAGTCAGAAACACGCTCGTTCGATACACGCGGTCAGAATAGGGCAATTGGAGATTGCTAAGAACAGGCGAACTCAAGAAACACATCTCGCTACTATTATCGAAAGAGGAGTGTAGGTACTTGCGCCAATGCGCTTCGTGATGGCATAGGTAGAGAAACAAAAGAAGAGGTAGTTACGAAGGAGAAATGATTTTATCTCCTCTTAGTGAGAAAATCAAATATTTATTGGCTTACCCTTGAGCCCTAACAAGTAATAAATAAAAAAAGAAATTTGCTATTATTTTCATATTAATAACACATAAATTAGTAATTATTTTCATACATTATCTTCTTTTCCCGCGCATTTAAACCAACCCGATATATTCATATCATAGAATCTGAATAGTTTAAATAAAGACTTGTAATTTTCCACGATGGCAAAAGTTATTCCAAACTATGATTCGATGTTATTCCATCACCTACAAGGTACAAATTATGTGTTGTGCGTTCAATCAATATAATTTCTAAATGAAGAGGGGGAAATGAAGAGGAGGAGGGGAGAGAGGAGATGAAAAAGACTAAAGAAGAAAGTGAATGGAATAGAGTGGAGAGTAAAAGATGAGATTAGTAAGATTAGGAGGATTAGTAAGGGAGGAAAAACGGGAAATGCAGATTTTTTTTTGGTTGACAAAATTTTTCAAATGAAACATTCAAACATTCACGTGGCGCCCTTCCTTTTCGGTGGAGTTCAGTGGATTCATTGTGCCGGAAGGCGCCGGAAAGCCGTTCCGGGATCGGTAAACAAAAGATGTAGTAGTCAAATAACACTTATAATTTTTTTACCTCAAAATTTCTAATATTTCAATATTTGTAAATCGTAGCCAAAAAAATATAAATAGTATAATGTAAACGTAGTAAAATGTAAACGATAAGATGTAGTAAAAAAACAGTGTAATATTTCACTTCTAAAAAAATTAAGGAATGTCCGTACTGGCACTGCTAATTTTGTCATGATGTCACTTGTTTAATTTAAATTTATTTCGGGAGGCAGTCTATCAATGGCATGACTAGTAATGTTCTCATATCATGGCTGATAATGTCTGAATACTCTGAAGTACTGTAATACTCTGAAGTACTCCAATTATCAGCCACCCTATTAGAACATTGACGCATTATTGCAAAGAAAAACGGCCGCAACGTTTCACTTGGCCAGTCTTCCCTATATAGAACCCAGGAGAACTACATATTTCAAAGGGTTAACTTTAAATACAACATTTTCTATAACAAGGAATATTATATAAATTCCATTGATGACATCATCACAAGATTAATCTTTTATAAAAGCCTTAATTTTAGCCTATTTACACATAATATTCGGATCACTCTACCCATAGCGTAAGTGGCGGCTTTTGTAAACCTACTTGAATTCACGGAGGTGAACGCAATTCTAAACACCCACTGAAGAATCATTCATTGCTACATTAATGATGAAGCCTTTACGTTCATTGGGACAACCCCCACCTACCGATAAATGGTTGAAGTTCCATCACACTCTCGCGATGTCAGGGTCGTACCTAGTTATCAACGACAGCAATTCGTGACTTTCACAATTTATTTTTTTTAATTCAACCGGTTTCGGCTATGAAATCCTGATCAAGTACATAAAGACAAATGAAAAAACATAGCGAGGACAGATTTAAACAGGAAAAGGTTTTTTAAACCTATCACCGCCGTATTTGGTCATTGTTGGTGATGAACTTGAAATTGGCTCAAAAGCCGAAACCGGCAGTAATTTTTTAAATAAACTGCACAAAAAAGCTGTGGTAAATGGTAAAGATGCTGGCTCATAATTTTTTTTGTTGATTGAAAATGGAACTTCTATGTCTATTTATGTACTTTATCTGCTTTTAGTTTCATGAGCAACTTGATTATGTATTTATCTGCACAAATTTTACGTTTGACGAGGGGTTAGATGGGAAATGGGACTTTCGAGTCCCAATCTCACCCAATAAAGACGTGTTATTAATATTAAAGTAAAAACGTATTATCATTACTAATACGGAGCTCTTCAACCGCGTTCAATCTTCTAGTTTCGATTTAATCTTCTTCGCCTCTTTTGTGCCAATTCTCTCTCGACCGCGTGTACGTACCACTTGATGGAGCCTCCCTGCTCCTCAATGAACTTCCTCCGCAAATACTTACCCACTAGCTGAGCGAAGAGGGGAGCCCCTGCCCTGCTGTCTCTATTTCCCCTGCATTCCTCGCACCGCTCGGGCCTTCGCCGGAATGCGAGGACTCCAAATTTCAACGGCCTATGCTCGGCTCCTGGGCATAATTCACTCCCATGAAGAGGTTTCAACGCCATAACGCAAATTTAAAGCAAGTAGTAAATTGAAACTCCTCCGACCTGGTAAAAATTACACTTACAAGGATTAATAGGAATAAACTATGACCTAAAGTCGTTTAATGAAGCAGTGAAACTTGAATCTTAGACATTTGAAAAATGCTGTCCACCAAGAAACTGCGAATGAATGTTTGGCGTGCTCAAAATAATTTTTCAATTCTTTCATATTCAATTCCAATAAAGAAAACTCACCAAAGGTAGCATAAATTATTCACGGCTGAACTTATAATATATTGTGCACATATAATGAATATCGCAACAGTATTTTTTATCTTATAATGTCTCAATGCTGACGTTGCTATGCTTGATTATACATGCAACTATAATTGCAAACCTTTTCATTTTTGCCCCTTGTTCCTCCCCTAAATCCGCCTAGGGGTAATGAGATAGGTTGAATTATAAGTAGCTGCTGGCAGGAGAAAATGAGAAAGAGGTCTTTGCTGCATCTTTTACAGAGCATTGCGTTCAAAAGGCTTCCAAGTCCACTGCCAAACCACAACGCCAAAACGGGTTATTATTTTGACTTAGTGATTTATTCTCCATAGGCTTTGAAATGTTTAAACCAGACGAATATTAGTGTTCGACGACTTCCCGATCTTCGTGTCGGAGACATTTTTTAAAACCAAATGTGACAATGTCACCTGGCAACGCGGGTGTGGCCCAGAAGATGGACTGGGCAAGATAATAAGTTGATTTTTGGAGCAGCAGGGAAGTGGGGCATAAGTAAATGGCACAAGGGTAGGGAAAATATTACGAAAAAAATGAGTAAAAGAGGTATTAACAGGTTTCCGCTACATATTTCATTCATATACTCAAAAGTGCAGAGTCATGTTGTCACCGCTGTCCCTAATACCAACCATTGAACATTCATGAAAACGCAGCAAATTCATTCATTTTTCCTCAGGTAGGGAATCTATATTTTCAAAGTAAAAACCTAATGGTATTCCTTTTTTATAATTATTTTATGCATTTCAATTATTTTGCATTTTTCACTCTAGCCAACACGGTTTCTCCCTTACAAGTATGATGAATATTTTTCGCTCTTTTTCCGAAAGCCGACGCATTCTTCGCACATTTTTTTTCGACAAAACCCTTTCCTCATACCGCCAACTCCGCTTTCATCCCACACCGTCATTTTGCTCAAACGCGACGGTGGTAGCTGTTCTTTGGTAGAGAGCGCCGGAATTAAAATGACGTTACAATCACAGCGCGCGCGCGCCCGCGTAATATCCTTCGCAAACAGAGCGTAAAATTGTTCGTGTGAGTCCGAGGAGAGAAAGAAGCGTGTGTTTGGGGACGGACTATAAGGCTCTGGGCGGCTGTTTGTTGAGTGAGAGGCATCTGTCCTTCCAAGCACACACATATACACGTCAACGTAGCAGGAGATGTGGAAAGAAAAGACAAAAATTTTTATGGAACTAACTCGGAGAGCATCACATGGAAAATTCAGAAAATCACGAGATAAAAATATGTCTTCTACAAGTTTTCTTTTTAATCTCGTCAGAAAATTTACATTTTCTACAACGAAAGCTCTTTTTAGCTCCATATGCCTCCGTAATAGAATAAGCTACCGCGGGAAAGGCAGGATTTTTATAAAAAAATCTATCTTATTTATGCGTGCGAAAACAAATGGGCGGTAAAATCAATCTTAGAGGCTATGGAAATAATTTTGCTAAGTAACATTTTGTCTCCTTAGATCTTGTATGGCTCTATGATTCAAATAATATTTTCCCAAAATTACTTTTCAAGATATTATGTTACCTTTCTACATTCAATTGTTCGTCATTACTGAAACAAAACAAACAACACTTCGCCACCAAGGTCGCCTCAGCAGAAGGAAAAAAGATATAAACAAAGAAACCGAAAAAATATTAATCCATTACTTTCAAAACCATATATTATTGATTGAGTAAATAATTCAGTCCAATCAACATTTAGTTCTGGCAAAAACTATTTCCGAATATGTGCTCGTTGTTAAAAACAAAAACGAGTTACTAGTACTAACTGTTCATGTAGTTAACCATTCATAAAAAAATAAATTCGTTTGAATATGAAGGAAAAGGTGCACTGAAAGACAATTACTTCCTCCGAACCGATAAAAAAATATCCGAACCAGTGCATTTGGCTTTGCAAATTTACAAGCATATCATTTCAACCTTATTGCATGCAGAGAGAAAAGCAGTAGAGTGCACCACGAAAGATTTAGTATTCACAAGATATGACCTGCATTGCAAAGCACAGTTTTGGTCTACTGGTAAGAGAAAATTCTCATCCGCCTGATTTATCATCGTGTTAGTTTTTGGTGAGATCAGTATCAGGGAGATACTTTTTCAAACCTCAAAAACCCTAATTCCTCGCATACTAGACTCTTTGAGATGCAAGAAAGCGCGATAAGATAGTTAATGGAATTTTCATGGCTCGTTAGACTCTGTTTAATTTCCGCTCCGTGGCTCACTCGTAACCAAAACACCAAAGATCTCATTTGCGATACCATCTTCCGCAGCTATCCACTCTCTAGCACGTAGTGAACGGGTGCTGAGGAAAAATGAAAACTGACACGAACAATAAAATATTGATGCCTAATCCACACAAATATTTTCGTTCACGATTATAATTATTCCAAATATTTTTATGAGAAAAACTCTTCAACCTAGGGTAGCGCTGTCCAATAATGGGTTCAATATGTATTTCTAGGTCAAAATTTATAGAGTTTAAATCTTAATGAAGATTATGGGATCGAAAGCAAACACTTTCCCAGTGCCAGGTGGACCTTGGGAAAATATATAAAATATTTGGGGGCCTCGGTGGCGGCGGGGATAGGTCCTCGTCTACCATACCGAAGGCCGCGGGTTCGAGTCCCACCTGGATAGGTTGACCGTTCCAGGACACGAGTGCGTGTGATTTTCTGTTGTAGATTATTTAAACTCCTGATGTAAAGACCACACTGTGCTGTTTTCAGGGGTAATTGTGATAAATAAATTAATGAAAGCTTTATCTACCTTAAATACTTTAGATTCACGCTCCTAGGGTTGATCTCTAATAGAGATTCCCTATCCTCATATATCCTAACCAACTGTCCGGTTGAATTGCTGGGTGAGCGAGGAAACGGCTTTCCGAGAGCTTTATTATTCTGTAATACAATGCCGCATTTTGGGTTGAAGCGCATTTTAGATTGGACTTGCAAGAGGGAAATTATTGGAATTAGCAGCTGGGACTATTTTTCCACTTGTGAACGAAAGGTTGCGCTGCTCAAAAACTCCCGATCCTGTTTATGATTCCGAAAAAACCATTTGCGACTTAAGTGTACCGTTCAGAACACCAAACAATTGGTTGTTCCTCAGAATGGCTTTATCATCCTGAATCCATGCTTATCTAGTGAACCTTTCTTTGATGTATAAGTGATTTCATCGAAACTAGTGTATCCATTTCATCCGTTGTGTTTTATTAAGCCGCTGTTTTCTCCAAAAGGCGGTGTATTTCAATACGTTTTTTGTTCCTACTTAACTGTTTTTTATAGGCACCACAATTTCATGACACAGGTTCCAAACCAGCTTTTTTATAATGCCCGCGCTGTGTAGCTCAGCCTTGACGCACGATCGAAATATCGCTCTCATTTCCTTCGTTCCGCTTATAAATCTTAAGAAATCATTAATTTATACTGTAATACAATGTTTCTAAGTAACATTTTTCGTAAACGAAAGACAGTGTAGTACTAAATGTCAAATTTCATGTGAAAAACGGGTCCGCAATTTTGCGTTGCAAAACTTGATGGGTGAGAGCCAAAATCTTCGAAGTCATGAAATATGCAGGCAAAACATCAGATCAAAGGTATATTGCGTTTATATTCCATAAAATCATACCAACGCAACACAACCAGCTTAAGCTCAAAGATTTTGGAAGATAATGGTATCGCGCGTGTTTTTGAAAAATTTTTCAAAAATATTTGGGCTAATGTATCTCAGTAACGGATCGCATTTATGTAAAATAGCATACAAATCTATAGCTAGTAATCATTTCCAGTAATCACAAAACCCAAGTTTCAAGTCTCTACCTAAAAAAGAACATTTTGGTCATTAGTCTTTCGATTTCCGATTTTGGACCACTGTGCACTGGTTCATAGCACAAAACAATTTTTTTCCACTGAACGACTTCGTCCTATTGAATCCATATTTACCTACTGAACCTTTCTGTTTTTCAGGAATCTTTTTTCCTATGTAACTTCTTTTTCTAGGTAAACGCAATTTTAACCCATGGGTATAAATTCGGCGTTTAATGATGCCTTATTTTTAAGAATGTATTTGATAATTAAAGTGACTGGTAATATTCAAAAAATACTTAAACTTTACTTCACGACCGGTTTCAATATATTATGTATTATGTTTAGGTAAAAAGTAAACATCATATATTATTTTCAGGTAAAACTCCGACTTCTCTGGTAAAAGCCAATCCACCTGAACCGCCGCTTACTGTTGAAAATAGTAAAAATGCATTAAAATTGACCGCCAAGTAAATTAAATTACTTAATGAAGATTATCAGCAACTTTCAATCCAGTTATACATTATAATTTCTTCATATTAAGCCTGAAGCAACTCTTTATTTGAGGACCTGTTTTTTCTCACAGAGAATAATTAGCTGATATATTTAGATCACAAATTTAAATCAAAGATCAGTAGAAGATAAGTTCCATTTCTACATCTTCGAAACCTTTTCTTCTCTCTCACAGTCCCCTTCATCCTTTCCCTCCTATCCCACTTCACCTCCTTACGAGATCTCTCCCCTCCATTTTCTTTCCTTTTTACCCTTTCACGCCCTCGCCGCCATTTCTCCCAAGCAGTTACGGATGAATAATTCAGATCGGTAGGTAGGAATAATTCAGAAACACATTCATTGCCACTGTATTTTCCCACGGATATTAATGTGGAGAGAAATTTTCATGAGATAAGGAGGAGAAGAGTAAGAAATATATGCTTTCCGGTGGTAAAACGCGGAATGGATGACTTGGGAAGCAGAGGCCACGGGTGCAATGCCTCGCCCCCAGCGTCTCTGCGGGCAAAAGACTAAACTACGGCAACGTGAACTATAAAATTCGCAGTTCGAGAGTATATGTGGCTGTTGGAAATATATTACAAGAAAGGTTGCCCAGGTGAGGTCTATTGCTCTCTAGCATTGAAACGGCATTTTTGGCTGCAGAAGAATGCAAGTACTTCATATGTTGTATATGCATAATATCCTATTTCCATTTTTATAAAAATTGACTTTCACCCATACAAGATGCACTCATATGGAAATTCAATGTAATAACCTCCAGTGCAGGCCGATTAGTCCCAGCATGGGTAGGCAGAAATTGGTTTACTCGCACATTCTTCAGAATAGCTGTCTAAGTCCGTGGTATGGCTGCGATGGTATATCATACAGAAGAAAAGAGATGATCAATGGGATTAAAAAGGAAGAGAGTCATACAGACAACTGCGGACGTCACTTTGTGAAACTCAACAATAGTGAACAATCTGACTGCGCTTTTCCACAATAGTTTCACTAAATAACCGGTTTTAGCACATCTGTTCTATATTTATCTTAATTGTTTACTCTTATTCCTTACTTACTTTGGTTTTATTTTACCTTGCCCAGGTGGGGTCACAATCCGGCTCCCTCTCTTCTCGGCCAGGGATCTTTTATAGAGTTTTAGGCATTTACATCAGTTGAGAGTTTTGGCACGCAGGCCAATTTTGTTTCACTTTTGAGCTTCGGAAGGTAAGCCTTTTGGACTGCCAGGTTGGTATCTTCTTCCTTCCACTATTAGTATTAGTGTCATCTGGCAACTATACGTTATGTAATAAGTAGGATAAGAAATTGTTATGTTGCGGATTTTTCACTGCACAAATGTGCGCAATTACGTATTTTCCAGTTCCAGCTCTTTCCGCTGGGGAAGCTATACTGCGCAACTTGTTCGCGCAGGGCCAGTAGCTTCTCTGAGCCCTTGTTCGCTAGATCTCTCTTGAACCGCCCTCTGAAAAGGACGCTTCTCTCATAGTACTCCGGTGCTGTACTCATACGACTGTTCACATATTACTTTTCGCCTCGTCCGGCGAACTCTGTCTTGCCTTTCAAGTGAGAATAAATCAGTTTTTTAATGTACTACTTCGTTTATCTTCGCTGAAACATTTATTATTAATGATGTCTCCATGCTTCTGGTTTTCACCGCGTGGATTTTCTTTGCTACGACGGTTTCTCCGGTTGGAATACCAGAGAAACTGTCGTCACAAAGAAAATCCACGCGGTGAAAACCAGAAGCATGGAGACATCATCTAGAAAACGCCGCGGAAAACTACGCATCATAATTCTTTATGATTTTTCATGTGTATTCCTGTGTCTATTAGAAATACAGATGTTTTTTGGGCCACCCTTAAATGTTACATTTGAAAGTGACACGAAAGTGCTGAAATTTTTGGGTGGTAATATTATTGTGGAACAGTGCAAAGACTCTGTTATCATTGAACGGAAGGGAGATGGTAAGCAGTGATGGCAGGACGCTTAACCTTTAACCGGTGACGTGCGGTCTGAGAGACAGCTGCGTTTCTAAATTATGAATATTTTCAGAATAAAGATTTCAAAATATCTATAATTCTCGTTAGCTTAATATTTTTACATAACAAGGACATTCCACTCTTAAAATTTAACGTTCCTTTTATTAAATTCTGTAAATTTGCTATTGAACTCGATCAGCAGTCTGTGAGACCGCACGTCACTTACTAAGAATGCATCAAGAAAAGGAATAAGCGGGATAAATTTCATGGCTACTTACTACTTAGCCTTCCAACTTTAACATTCAAAGCCTTTTTTGAATCTGGCGAAATATTGATACATAAATATAATGATTGTAACTCAAGTGTTTTTGGCATCAGTTTTTTGATCCTGCTTCAAATCACATTTTTTATGACAAATTGGTTCGTATTGGGAGTGTAAAAATTTTAATATAAGTTTTAAATTAGTTTTATTTAGCACTATTTTATGAATTTTTGATTTATTACGGTCTCCCAGACCGCACGTCACTGGTAGTGTAACAAGAATTGCACGTCACTGGTTAAGGGTTAAATGTAAATGAATGAAGATTAGTTTAGTTCATCTCGGAGAGAGTATGCACGCGTGCACGCTCACATTTATTTATTCAAGAATATGAAGTTTCAAGGCGCCAGTAGAACGACCCTTCTCCCCGCATCCCCCTTCAACTACCAGCCTCCTGTGGGGACATTCCACCATCAAATTCGTGAGACTCCACTGCCTCCCGCACCGCAGCGCTGGGGCCTGTTTTATTTTTAATAGTCCCCACGAGGAGGCAGCAGAGGCGACCCGGCACTCGCCATATTTCGCCACCCTCACCCATTAGGTTTCACCTCTTTTGCTTCTTTGCTCCTTACACCCTCTTTATATTTTCCTTCACTTAAAATCTCCTCTACGAAGTCTTATTCTTTCACACACTGCGTTTCCTTTTCAACAATAGTCAGACCCAACTGATCCCAAGCATCAACACATAGAACCCATATTTACAGATATGTATCCCAACATAGAAGCATGCTACTCTCCTTCCCTTTCCACCAAGGCGATTTCAAAAATTAATCATAATTTTAACCTGCGAGATTCAGGAAATTAACCGCGAGCATAAGGCATTGATTTAGTAAGCATCCTAATGAAATACGGACGTGTCCACGACATGTACGGGCACTGTCGATTCGTTTCTTTAGAAATAAAAGTTAAATACAAATTAAATGGAAAATTCCCAGACAAGACCATATCAATGGCTAGGTTCCAACAACACGTATCTCAAAATTGGACCGGTCTGAGTTAATAATGTTAATAAAAAATAAAATTCAATCAAAAAACAGCTCTTTCTTTGCAAATTTGTGCTTCTTTTTCATTTTTTTTTAGTTTTTCATTTCAATTAAAATTATATACAAAAAAATTTTAAAAATCTGTCCTGAAAAGTTGCTATTGTTGAGACACGTGTCGTTAGTACTTACAATTAGCCATGGATATATCGGATGGAAAGCGAGGTTTTGCAAAGTCTAGTGTGACATACGAAATGACTCTAATAAAAAGAGTATCCGACGAACATGCGTTATGGAATGAGTCAATACCAAAAATGCGTTCCTTTCACCAACAAACATTTAATCCTACATTCCAAAATAAAGAAATACATTTGGGAATGGCAAAAATTCTACAATGATATACTCAAATTCGAAGAATCAACAGAGGGGACTAAACATCGAACAAACCACGATCAAACTCGTAATAAAGCACGGATAGACAAAAATACGCAACCAACTTCCTGTAAAAACATAGCACGGATAATTATGAGACTTCAATTATGGACTGGACAATTATCAAACAACTCATAGCCACATTTTTAACCAAGCGTAAACATATTATACTTTACCTATTACAAATGATCGAGAAAACCCAAGGTAATTAATGGTAATATTCAAAGTTGAAATAGCTGCTATCATCATATTAAAATTATATCCATTCACAGGTAGGTTCACATTTAGGACGACTCTTCGAATCTTCAGGTTTCAGTGCTTTCTTGAGAATAATTTATATGGATTTCTTGAGGATTTCTAATTGATGGGGAATACGACCAAAGCCGCAGCCACTGCCGCTGAACCAGCTTTTCAAAACCGATGACGAAGACATACACGTCCTGGTTATATTCTAGAGAACTCATTGCTGTTATTGCATCACGGGTAGATAAACTTATCTGAAATGAAACTAATCGTTGTTTAAGTACGATTACCTACGCCTCCATTTTGTATTTAGCACACATACAATTTTCGCCACTTGTGATGTCAGGCTAAAAATCCTAAAGTCTCCGAATTTTATAATTTTTTTCCTATGGCAGCGAAATAAGAAACCTTCTGATCAAAACTATTCCTCGTGGATCCTAAATACCAGTTTAAAAAAAACCCTTCTTGTTACAAACTTTCTCTACATTTTTCAGAAGCTCACACGAGACATAGCCCCCACCCTCTGATTTCCTTTTCATTATATCTCGATAGACTCTCGAAGCTTGTCTAATATCCAAGATAATCCTCCTCCACCTCCATTTCCTATTCCTCTTATATGTCCAATCTCTCCAGTCTGTTCCCGCTGTCTTCAGACCCTCCATGCATTCCACACTGAACCTCTTCGCCGTAAAAAAGCACCAATTGAAATTTTAAAAACCGGGAAAATTTGACGGATATGTTGAATTAAATTCTGATTCCGAACTTATTGTTTATTGGTTATGTCCATTTTAGTTCCATGGAGTCCATGCAACCAAATGTCTGTTTCATACTCATAAGTTAACTTCAATAGACCATTAGAGCCTAATGTGACGCTCAAGGTGCGACTGATTTCCTCATTAAACGGCAATGTCGGGACTATTAACCAAGAATGATTAAATTTTCCTCGCATACAATAATTTAGCACATTGACAGCGGAGCTACCTTCGAAATTGTTCCAGCAGTATACTATCGAAATAAAAGTAATTCGTCTCGATTAAACGATGGTCTGTTTATTATTCCCACGAACGGTACATCAATCTAAACTGTTCACTGTTACGGAAATCCCAGCCGATGATGAAAAAAGGCGCATTGCAGATACCATAATGACATATTTACAGTCTCACCCTTCGATCGTGCGTTTGTAAACGCTTTCAACTGATTGGTCAGAGAGAAAGAGGCGCCCAGTGGAGCGAGCTCCGGCATTGGTCCAGCGGAAAATTATCGAAATGATAATCACAAGAGTGCGATTATACAGACGGATTGCGTTGAATCCCGTCCGCTCCATTTGCCATTTTGTCATTTGCAAGCAATACATGCACGCGACGTCGCCCGTGCGTGAATTCCAGGCGCGTTGGGTGAGCAACAAGAGGAGGGAACGGAATAGGCGCTCGAGTAAAGCAAAACGCAGTCGATAATGAGTGGAGTGTTCTCTACGAGAGGAAAACGATTGGAAAAATACCGAAGGGTCATTTAGTCCCTTACAGACAATTGGAAATTTTCACGATGACACCTCGGCAATACCGGCGGAAATAATCATAAAAACAAATCTTTATAAATAAAATTGGAAGGATTTTAAGAAGGAAATAGCTGAGTTCTTTATTATTTTATAACATTTTTTAATTTCTTCGTTAAAAGAAAGCATATTTAGCAGTGAAGGCATCAGAAAGAGAGCTGCGGTAGCTAAAGAGACGTGCATAAACAAGAAAGAAGTGAAGACGGGATCTTTTTAACTACTGGCGCCGATTATTGAGACGTTAGCACTGGCGTGGGGACACACCAGGTAATCAATTTATTTATTTAATTTCTTAATAACTACTGATATTTTGTCATAACCACCATTTATGTTTGAAATTTTAAATCACTTTCAACAGTTGTAGATTATTAAATTTTGATTTTTTCAATATTTAATATATTTTTCATATTTTTAGTAAAAAAAACTTGCATATTTTTGTGAAAACGTAAAATCGTATTTAATTTTCTCTTCATTCAGGTCCTGAGAACTCACTATTCAATTATTATAACGAAAAGAAAAATAAAGTATTGTACACCACTTCACTTTACAATGGTAAATACTTCAATGCAAAAAAAACGAGTTATCTATAAATCAACTAGTGACGCGGGGACATACCGAGTCCCTATATCACTTTGCACAATATTTACACTTCACAAGGGTGAGATAGACTGACAAAAACCAGTTTGATGGGAGGGGGGAGTAGACTTGAAGTACCTACTAAGTAGCTAAGCGATATTGCCAAATCACCCTGGAAGTAAACAACAAATTTACCAGCTTGGTGATCTACCATCACCCCGCGTTAGTAGCTAAGGGTTAAACAAAAGTTTAGTTAGTGAAGAGTCCAATTTAGAGTGTGGCGCTGTACGCATCGGAAATGTGATTCTTTAGAAAAGGAAAATGATATAAGACTGAAGGCGTTCGAGATATGGGTGTGGAGAATAATAAAGAAGGTAATGTGGACGGAAATGAGGAGGAACGCCGAAGTGGACGTGGACATGTTGGGTAAAGAGAGGAAGCTTGTAGATGAAATGTGGCGGAGGAGATCCAAGTTGGAAGGTATTTTTCCGGAATAATTCGAATATTACTCGCGTAAAATTACCTATCTAACATATAGAATATGAATAAATAACAAATAAATTTAAAGAATTGAGGAAGATTGAAATAGGAGGCAAGGATTATACTGATTCTACCAATGTTTTTTGAAGTGCGACTAAGTATCACAAGAAGTGATGAAGAAAGAAAGATACTCCGCATAAGATTTTTCAGTAATTAGAATGAAAGATCGGAGAAGTAGATCTCTCCATCATTAGTCAACAATCAATCCTAGGAGTGTTTGACGCAGCTCTCCATTCCTCTCTTCCATACGCTAGCTTTTTCATAGCTACGTATACGAAGAATAATACGTAAAATCAGTAGTACTGTGTACGCACGAGTAGATGTCAACATTGCCTGCAGAAGAATCAAAATGCAAATATATTGTTAAAATAGAATCCACAAAAGTTTGACAGTACCTGCAGCAGCCAAATACATACAGTCCATCTCTCTGTTATTATTCAGTTCTCTTTCTTCGTTCTTCTATTTTATTTCAAATAATATGCTCCTCTGCTAAAAGGTGAACACCATTTCAAAGGATAACTGTGCAGTAAATGTGTTATAAAAAACTATCTTATTTGCACCAAATATCCGCATGAATATCTGATTTGAAGGGGATCAGTTATTTTGCGGTCTTGACTACACCATAATTGTTCTGCATCTAACATGATATAAGCACATTCCTGAAAACGTCGGCTAAATCTGGAACGGAAAGGGTCCAGTTCCAGGAATAGTCAACACCTTCGTTCTCGACTGACTAGATGGGTTCACAAATTACATTTGATCATGCTCAGGTGTATTGCAGAGTATCAAGTAAATTATTGATAAAATTTATATACAATGAATTGTAGCATGGAAGGATTAATATTGAAGCAGCGTAAAAAATTTATTTCATGAAATTTAACACTTTGGTCTGATTTATATCTATTTAAATCACATGGTAGAAAAAAGTTGACATATTTATAAAATAGTCCATAACAATCATAATATCATCATAAAATAATATATTGTACAAATTCGTATTGGTTTTCCATGCCGTTGCATAAGAGTACTTTTACCAGTCATTCTTCTCTTGGTTCACTTTAACATCTGCCTTTTTACTGCGCAAAAATGTTTCACTTTACGTGTTTGTCAAGGATTTTAAAAAGAAAATCAATGATACATAAATTTATCACTTCCAAATCAAGATGCTGGAGATGGTCCCCGTTTTCTTTCCTGAGAATGCCAGGGCGCAGAGCCCTGATCTTGTGCTTAGGCGTGTCCATTATGTGACGCCACCTTATAGTTACTTGTACGCGGCTTGCAGAAAAGGCTGGTGGTGATGCTGTCAGGAAAATGGTAGGCTAGCCAACAAAGTGGCCGCTATTCCGCTTTAAGTCACTGCTCACTGTAAAAAATTAAATGAATGTTTTTAACGTCCGTATTGTGGATAAATAAGATCATAATGTTACAAAGCTATATTTATCCGGCAGAAAAATATGTCTGTCAACAATGATATCATCCGGGGCACCGGCAGAAAAACCTTCATTGGGTTCATTCAATGCCCTTCCTGGGGCGTTATATTGGAGAATAAGCTGAGTAGAAAGTTTAAGTAGAAACACGATAGCAGTTTTGTAAAAAGGAATCTTTTAGCTGTTCTTATTTGTAAGTATTTCCATTTTAAATACACTTTTGCAATAACTATTTTAAAAAATAGACAAGTTCGATTTACCAAATGTTTTCATGACCCAGGGAGTTGCAAGGGCACCTTCTTCCTAGGAATGGCACAAGAAACTAAACGAAAGTAAAACCATTAAAATTTCAATAGTTTCGTCCCTGGGAGCGAAATGTAGAAACGAAATGAAATGGATTTAAACCTGGGGAACTAAACTCAGGGTCAAAACGAAACGGAGTCAAAACTACTTCGGGTCGAAACTAAATTAAACTCTGGTATGGAATGAAACGCAGATAATGTTTCGCACCAGATGGACCACGTGCTTCACCTTCGAAAAGTTTAGTTTCGACGCATACACCGAGTACGAAACATGGTTGAATGAAGTAGAGGTTCGGCCTATCGTCATTAGATGCCTGGGGACTTATTTAAACCACTAACACGAGATCGGTGAACGCGAACAAGTCATTCGATTCTTAAGCTCAATATTTTAACCTCTACACATATGTTAAACGTAACGGGTTTAAACTAATCCCTCTTATCCGTCTGCACTCAACTTCTGCGATCGAAACTTAGCCATGAGCAGAGGAATTATGATTAATTTAGTTTCGTTCCTGGGAGTAAAGTTCTGTCCCGGGTCGAAACTAAACTCCTTAATGATTATAATTTCGTGCGGGAACGAAACTAAACCTCTTCTCTTCTTCTAAGTAATCAACCCTTGGGTTGGTTTGCAGCAGTCATCCATCTCTGTCTGTCCTCCGCCAGCCTCTTTAGCTCCAGGTAGCTGTTGCAGCCCCTGTCCTTCATTACTTGGGTGATGTAGCTCAACCTCGGCCTCCCTCTGCCGATCTTCCCCTCCACAGTGCCCTCTAATACTTAGGATGACTCTACTCAAAACTTTTGTATGGAGCATAATGCTTTATGGTAGTGAAACCTGGACGATAGGAGCAGCAGAGAAAAAAAGAATTGATGCTTTTGAACTATGGTGCTACCGTAGAATGTTAAAAGTTTCATGGGTAGACCGGGTTACGAATGAAGAAATACTGGACAGACTGGGAGTGAAAACAGACCTGTGAAATATGCTAACTGCAAGGAGAAATAAATGGGTTGGTCATTTACTGAGACATGATGGATTGGTAAAAACTAAACCTAGGCCTCGTATTTTCGTTTCCCTACGGGTCGAAACGAAACATTTTCGTTTCATTTCACTTGCCATCGTATTATATGCCGTCAGAAATAAGAGCCATTCTCCTGCAAAGCGATGGTGGCGGCACAAAGTCTGTTGGGATAATTTTTCCCCCACAGTACGTAGGACGTGGTGGCATAATTTGGGACTAGAGGAAGTCGTAAACTACAGGAGATATTTACAGAAATAATTCCCTGGTTTCTTCGGAACATCTCCGGAGGTCAAAGAGCAAATTTGTTCTTCGAAAGATCAGGAGGCATGGAGCCAATTACCCGGAGGAAAACTCGAAAATCTTTTCTGCCCTTAATATACCGGGGAAACAAAAATCTTAAATTACAAGGAGGAGGCTTCACAGTGCATTTTTTATGAAAGGAGGAGAAGAGAGACAGATGTTTACCTGCATTCAAGTGCCTGCTGTAAGTGAAATTGTGGAAACTACACTTGTTCTACTTCTCATAAGATTGGAGTAAAATGATTAGTGCAATGGGTGGGAGTTTGGGGAAGGTGAATGGGGCGAGAACGTACGGTTTGAGGGTGGGAAGAGTTTCTCGAACAGGGGTCTAGGAATATGATGCGTTCTCATCAACGGGAGTGCTGCCTCTCACGTGGCCTGGGATACCGCACCCAACGCCTGCACCCACTCCTCCCCCAATCGCATCCCAACTCTACCTCTCTTCACTAACTTCCTTACTTAGGTGCATCTCAACCTCTTCAAATCCAAGCACACCAACACAACATTCTATTTCAATTGGATGCGCTGTAAACGCGCATATTTCAAACTGATACGCTAAATGAATAATCAGATGATGTAATAAAGTATTTAGACTCCATAAATGCGTATTATATAATAGTGAGTGATATGTTTTTTTCAATCTTAATGACAATGAAAGATACCCGTTTTTTCATTTAATTTCATCTAAAATGTGAAGTGTTATTTGTATTTTATAGGAGAAAAATCTCTCATTTGTCTCATTTACTCAGTATAAAAATGAAATTCATTGTGAACGCTGTTATTATTTAGGATTATTAACTACCTATACACAGCAAGAATGAAAGTCCCCATTTAAAAAATCATTTGGCTTTGCCAAGATCTCTCACTCGTTCAATTCAGTGATTTGAAGAACTATATGTCTCTGTGCAAGGACACAGCCACTTAAGCTCTTAACTCATTATAACCAAATTTTGCTTCTAAGGAACATCATAAATGTATATATTTTCAGCTCTATTCAGGAAAGATTGTAACTTTAGATTAGCAAGATTTAGTTATTTCGTGCTTCAAAGTTTAATGGAGAAATATGCAGCTGTCATAATAATAATGATATATTAGAAAATTTTCACCTTTAAAAAATGAAAAATCTTGAAACGTAATTTCTCCCAGGACCAGGTCTGGGTTAGGGTTAATGACCTCATAATAGTGAGCGATACATTCAATGCGATGATGGAAGTGTTATATTCATATATTACATAGGTTCTATATGTATGTTCCCTACATACTTTACAGCCCATACCAGCCCTCAGTGTTGTCCCGTCAGCAAACCACCTCGTCATCATTGGCCTCCCGATAGGCTACCGCAGAAGGCAACCACCACTCCAGCGACGACAATGTGAGGCATTGGCCACCTCACCACAGTGCTTAAGACTGTAGGTGTTGTTTGAGGATGAAAAAGAAAAGAATTATATGTATTTAAACTTTCATTTTGTGGTTTTTTTATTGAGATTTAAATAATACATACAGCGACGAGATTCAAACTGAAATTCAAAAAACTAAATAAAAAAACTCGTCCAGTATATTTTAAACTAAGACGCTAAATGATTGATCAGATGATGTAATAAAATATTAAGACTCCATAAATGCTTATGATGTAATAGTGAGAGATCAAGTTTATCATATCTAAATGACAGTGAACGATACCCGTTTTTTCCATTGAATTCTCTCTCAAATATAAAGTGTAATTTGTATTTGATAAGACAAAATCTTATTTGTCTCATTTACTCCGTAAAAAAATGAAATTCATTGTAAACGATGCTATTATTTAGGATTACCGCAACCAAAAATAGCATTAAGGGTAAATAACTCCCGAATAAAAATATATTTCAGAAGAAATTAACTTTAAGGTAAATATGTGCATTGGATTTCATAACCCCCTTTCATCATTTTTCACTGCAGCACATGCATAAAATTAAAATCATTCAGTGCAGTCAGCATGCCATGATCTAAAGGAAAAAAGCGTCAGAAAAGCAAAGCAAGGAAAATGATTTTAATGCTAAATTTGGCAATGTAAATTTCAATGCCAGAGCGTAAGAGAGAGAGAGAAATATTATACTGTTTCCTGGGCTTTCATTGCCAATAAAAAGAAAAGAAGAAATTGTAAATTAATGGCTCCATCAGCAATTTTTTACTAATGCTGAATGTGACGGAATTTGAAAAATAAAGAAGACTATACTTTTCTGTTTACCAATCCAACTTCTACTTATCGAGTTACCCACCACGAAAAATTGACGGCATCAACCCATTCTCAGATAAGTTGATGACGTCACGTCACGTATTCACGCCTGGCCTATCACCAAGACTGCTACTTCGCATGTATCATATGTTGATTTTGTTGTTAGTAGTAGTTTGACTCTATAAATGCTTAGTAGTGGTAGGTAGTAGTAGTTGAATTTTTTCATGGAATAGACCTCTTGCGAAGTATTTCTTCCCCCAGAGAAAATATTCTCCTAATCGAGTTAATGAACCTGAAAACTAATGACGTCACCAACTCATGAAAAGTGGGTGAGATCTTCATTGTGTCAAAAAAATTATTTAATTTAATGGATTGGATCGCATGGCTTTTTTTCTGTCTTTTTTGCCCACCAGAGAGCCGAGAGGAGTTCTGCACACCGCATGAGTGCAATTACGGATTTACCTCTACGTTGGTTAGGCAGCAAGATAAGTTGCAAGGTGAAGTGGTCGTTTTTTACTCTGTGTGGGGTGACCTCAACTTACTTTTAGAGTGACACTATAATTTGCTGAAAATACCGTAATCTCATTTTTGCTACGGCAGCTCATTACTTATCAATGGTGCCGCCAACAACGAGGTCATTTTCCCGAATTGCGTGTTCAGGTCAGAGTGTGGTTGCTTGGGATGGAGGGGAAGATGTATTCAACGGTGTTTGGCGAGATTTTGTGGAACATATTGCAGTTATAAATTAAAGTGAAAAAACTTTGTGAATGTCCACAGTATTTATTCAAGTACGACGCGTTTCAGCGATTCATCGCTATCATCAGGTACAAATGCATGGTTTACGTCAAGAAGTCTTATATATGTACATGCGGAAAGGAGGGGGTATGGTTATGAGTTGATGGAAGTGGGAGAGGGGGGTTGGGGGGTAAAGGAACGTCGACTTTAAAATTTTTTTCCCGGAAGAATAAACCTAAGAAGATTTTATCAACCTTGAGCATTTACCCAAACAATTAGTGCCTTCAGCTGTATTAGTTATTATATTATACAATTTTGGAACCATATACAAGGAACTCTACACTATAAATATAAGGGAGAGAACAAGTTATATGTTCGGGAATGAAGACTAAAATGAAATGTAGGGAGGAATGAACAGGAGAGATGGGGAGGAGGGGTCAAGTTGAGGGGTAGCGAGAGGAGTTTTGGGATAAGGGAAGTTAGTGGACAGCGTGACCATGGTGCTGACCACTGATAAACCCGGCTATTCCTCGCTGAAACATTCTCGCTGTGAATAAATTTCTCGGTCTCAACGGTGTTTTCATATGCGAGGACTCATTTAATTTGTATTGCAAATGCAAGGGACCGTGGGACTCTCGTGGGCAGGCTTACCGTGCCGCGGGACGGATGGTCTGTGTTCCCAGAGTTTGTGTCATAAGGGAGGGGGTTGTGTAAGGCCAGGTGGTGGTCAGCGAGTATGAAGACTTAAGTGGATGACAACAAAAGGACGGTCAAAAATATCCCCCCTGGCGACCCCGTAATATTACGAGAACAATGGCAACGACTCGAGCGGCCAATAGGGCAGTTTTGAGGACTGTATTTTACATCGAAACGACTTCGGGTAATAACCTCACGCACTCTGGAGACCAAAAATACACACAAGAACTAACTGACGCCCATTTACTGAGCTCACATACACTCACTAGCCGAGGTGACTGAAATTTGACTCCGTGGCGATGAGGATCACGATTTAATTTAGAGGAGCCGCCAAATTTGTATGATATGGCCCAGAAGTAATCCCAGATGGTAGCAGTGGATATGAATGGTTGTTGAGGAAGCAGTAAATTCACATAAATGCGCAATTATACAAAGGGCAAACCCATCCAAAGGGCAAATTTTATGCCCTACTGAGGGAGCGAGTATTGTGGTAACTATGTTCAAATTACCCCTCACAAGGAAAATTATCAACGAAGTGAATACATAAACCACAAGAGGATAACAGAATAAAAATTCGATGGACAATTTATATCCATTCTTATTTCAAGACACGAAAATTCAATTAAACGTAAATTTTGGGAATAATCGAAATTTTGGATTACATTGTTCAAGATATGTTGCAACATTTTGACAGACTTTATTAGGAAACCAAAAGTGAAAAAAATAAAAAGCGGCCTACCTAACGCACTCCGGAAACTTGAAAAACACTCACGAACGAACTAAATTCCCCTAGGAGACCTCACTTACTCATTTGCACCGGAAAGTTAAATTCCATTTTGTGGCGACGGGAATCGCGATTTAATTTAGACAATTCGCCGCTTATCTGTCTCTAATTGAATGACATGGCCCAGTAGGAACACAGGCGCGAGCAGACAACGATGAATAGAAGCCTCCCCACGATTTAGATCGTTGTATAGATAACAAAGCTAGTCAAGCGAGCGACTATCTAAACAGCCAAGTTCCAGATAAAATAGTTCCGCAAATACGACGTGTTTATAGATAAACGTACGTAATACTTACACTCGCATAGAAAACAAGAGATAATGTACATAATTCAGGGGCGTGAGAAATAGTGCACATTTTATACCCTATGTTTTTGCGTTGCATTTGCATTCAGGTGAAAATAATCTTTTATATTATAATAAGAAGTCTATCAAGTTATCTAAAATTAATCCAAGTATCTTGGTAGCATTCGAAGTAGCAAAAAATTAATTCAATTACAAAGAATTATAGATGGGTTAATGTTGATATAAACGTTGTATTTATGTTTGTATACAATCGTTCATGATGTAAAGGTAAGTAGAGTACTATTCTCCTAAAATGAAAGCGTTTGTGATATTTAGGATATTGATACGATCATAATGGTCCTTCTCCTCTTTTGGAGAAAAAAATTTGATACCCAAAGCTCAACGAGAAAGAAACCGGCTACCATACGGTTATAAATACCCAATAATAAGAGCATTAATTTGCGAAAAAATGTTCTCCAACAATGGCAGTTATTGTGAATGTAATTAAAACTGGAGACCAAAATTCTGAGTAACGTCCTTCATCCAAGTTCGGGGGCTAAAAGTAATCGCCGACGAGTTTCCCAGCGAAAATCGCTCCACAGGGATTTGAGTGGTGTCAAAGTCTAATCCTAAGGGAGCAAGAGGGTTATTACAAAGCAGATATCCACGACGACCCTTTATTCAACTGAAATGTCAAACAGCAAATAGTGTTCGCACCGGAGATAATTATTTCCCGTAACCGTCTATACCGTTGCAATAGTCGTCGCAGATGACATCGACACGTGAACAATGAGAGTGTCACCATAGCGCAGTTGCGGTGCTTAATTCTACCGCTGCTCAATAGGGAATGTGCAGAATCAGAATGAAATTTTCTACGGAACGGGTGAAATAAGAAAATATTCGGTACCTCTCTTACCAAGTCGGATATTAATTTCAAACCTTCGAATAACTCAAAGTAGAATGTTCGAAATACTATGTGACCCAGGGAAAATAATTGGCACACTACCATTAATAGGTGATATTTACTCTTCCCTGGCTGAGCTTGTGGAGAGTTAGATCCTCTCTATATCAAACCAACCTTCAGGTAGAATCACTCACAGAGAAAAGATTTTCTGATGGCACAAAATTAAAAATAAAGGATGCATATCTCAAGTTTTAAAACTTGTCACCGTCTAGAAAAAATTGAAAATTGGTTGGTTTTTCACATAAATTCTGAGAAAAACTTATTGAAGATTGCGCAATTGAAACGCCAAACGGTGATACAAATAGATAATCAAAATAATTTTCGGTGGAAAAAAAATAGTTCGTTTTAATCTGAAAATGATGAATTGTAAATGCTAAACTAGTAGATGACAAGTAAAAATATTTTTGTTTCAATTTAGAACAAATTATACTTGACGCCTCTAACTTGAATTAATAAATATAAATTAGGCTATGTAATTTCTACGAGAAATAAATAATAATCAAGACAATTATTTATTTATTCCCACATTAGAGATAAATTGTTTCTAGTGTCTTCTTGTATACATAACTAGCTGACCCGGCGAACTTCGTATCGCCTAGCAATTAATGAACTTACAGTTTACTTACACCATTTATAAATCAAGAGCGGCTGTATCGTTTTTAATCATGTTTAATTTATTATAATGAAATAAGGATACAAATTCAATAAAACTACGTAAATGAGTACCAAAATTGCTTGTCAGAAAGACATTTTCTTTATTGAATCTACATAGGGTGGATCGGAGCACGTTTACGCGGATTTTTTTCAACAAATTTTCTTACGTTTTAGCTTAAGAAATTTTGGGCATTGTGGTTTAATAAAGCAGTTCATGAAATAAAAATTATACGAATTCAGTGGTTGGCTATTTGCGTTATTAGCTATAAAAAAAATGTTTTTAGGTCCAAGTCCGTTGCATACACTTGGCCCATTCAGGGGGGAGGTTGACACAACCCCAGACCGACGCTTGACTGATGCTCAAAATCGTGCAAGAAAAGCCCATATGAGGCAGCATTTGCATTAAATGACTTAAGGCGCGCCAGTTTTAGTATCTCTGTTTGGTAAAAATGCACTGCGTAAACGTACTGCATGCGTAAACGCACCACGGTGAGCCCTAAACATTCGGGTTTAATGTCTTGTGTCAAGCACCTTCTGATAAACAACAGTTTTTGTTTTGTTATCAGGCGCAAGATGAAGCAGATGAAGCTAAATAAATATAGCGAAGCAAAGCAGTGACGCAGCGAGGGGAGGTTTTGGGGAATAACCCCCACCCCCCCCCCCCCCCCCCCAAGAGCTTAGAGAATTTTTTTATGAAAGATTTTGTTATTAATATTAGGGGGACGGATGACTAACAAACAAAACATATTTAACTATTCACACAGCCGCAAAACCCACTATTTTGAACTGTTTATCTATTTTGTAAAATGTCTGAGGGAAGTGCCCCCACACTTCCCGCTTACCTTAGCGAGTTTTCTATACCCTACAGACCCGTGGTATTAGCTGCGCCCAAAACCCCCTATCCTAGCTACGCAATTGAAGGGAAGGAAGAAATACAGAGGATGGTTTATCGACTCGTGAACATAGCACGTTAAATTGACCATGAGAAAATCATGGGTTTTCATTAGCACATGAGCACAAACAACACAAAAACTGAAAGACTGACCATGCGATTTTTTTAATCGTTATCACGAATGCAACACGAATTGGAAATTGAATAAGTTTAAGCTCAAAAGGGCATATGAGTTGAGATAATGGAATCTACGGAATAAGGACTTCCTCACCTTTGAATTTTCCTTTGAGTGAAGTTGCGTGAATCTCATTCATTACCAATTATTTTAATCACCAAACACGTTCCGTTGGATAGTTATGGTTGGTTTAGGCTTCGAAAGATCATGAACACAGAAACAACATTTTTCTGTAAATCGTGCCTTGGTAAGCCAGGCATGTCCAAGGACTTAAAATATTCAGATAGATAGTTGGTGATTTCTTCTTCGTTTGTTACACATTTAAAAGATTCGAATTAATGCAGAGTAGGAACTATTTGAATTTACCTCGTTTTAGTCATCCGCATCTTAGTTCTTGCTCGCTAAATCAACCATCTTTGATTCTTTTGGAGATCAATCATATTCTGGAACTCTTTGTTGATGAGCTCACTGAAACTAATTTGAAACCATTCCAAGGAAATGAGTTAAAACTACTCGATTCCTCGACAGGAACACGGACATTACCGTTTGTCAACAATTGCTTGGAGATTTGTTTACAAACACGGTAGTGAAGTGTCAACTCGAGCTGGGCCACGGCTGGGTTTACAATTAGCTCGAATTAAATTTTTTAAATGTAATTTCAATTTAATTAATATTTTGAATATATTTAGTAATCAAAATGTTATATTGTTACTAAATTCAGTTATTAAAGTGGTAGAAACAAAACAAATTATTTAATTTGTAGTTTTGACCGACTTATCAATTGTTGTGTAACTATAACTCCTAAAAGCATGGCCATATGAAAGAGATGAATTTTTTTGTGAAATTATCCTTTTTTTAATAGCCTATATGTTAACCCCGCCTGAGACGAATCCAATGAACCAAATCTCATTGAAATCGGTGCAGCCGTTCTCGAGTTATAAGTGTTCTAACTAACACGATTTTCGACTTTCTTTTATATATATAGATATTAATTAAATTGACATTTGGTACTCATTTACGTAGTTTTATTGAATTTGTATCCTTATTTCATTATAATAAATTAAACATGATTAAAAACGATACAGCCGCTCTTGATTTATAAATAGTGTAAGTAAACTGTAAGTTCATTAATTGCTAGGCGATACGAAGTTCGCCGGGTCAGCTAGTTTTGAATATATTTAGTAATCAAAATGTTATATTGTTACTAAATTCAGTTATTAAAGTGGTAGAAACAAAACAAATTATTTAATTTGTAGTTTTGACCGACTTATCAATTGTTGTGTAACTATAACTCCTAAAAGCATGGCCATAGGAAAGAGATGAATTTTTTTGTGAAATTATCCTTTTTTAATAGCCAATATATTAACCCCGCCTGAGACGAATCCAATGAACCAAATCTCATTGAAATCGGTGCAGCCGTTCTCGAGTTATAAGTGTTCTAACTAACACGATTTTCGACTTTCTTTTATATATATAGATGATCACAAGTATTATTCAGCTGCGACGGGCTTCCTATCGCCCTGCGCACTCCATATAAATTCTTTACATTCACCATTGCTTTGAAGTTCATAGAGTCCAAATCAATGCACACGTCTCTTCGTATTTCACAAAGTATTAAGGGGTGCTTAATTGGGGTGAAATATTTATTGCACCTTGAAAGTTGAATTTTTTACTGTGTCAGTAATCAATATATAATGGAGAAGAGAAAAACTATTAATAGAACGTTGAAAATTGTAGTTCGGATGCAAGGAGGAGATAAAATGTGATGAATGGAGTTCAAACAAATATAAAATGTGTATACAATACGTTGATAATAATAACAATAAATACGTTGGTGTGAAAATATAAGACGACAGGCGAATTGGGTAGCTTTCTTCATCAAAGAAAACGAAAGGCATTAATGCGATTCGTTACCCAACATTAGTGTATTCATATTATACAAATTATTTGGTTTTAGAAATCCCAGTTTAGACGAATGTTAATAGTCAATTAAACCTCATTTGAAAAAGGCCAGATTGGCATCCATACGATGCCACTCCACGCGACGTAACAAGGGTCCAGATGCTACACGAGTAGTCAGGAGTTTTACATCGTCTGAAATTACCAATGCATGCATGAGGCACAGAGCTCAGGGAAAGAGGCAGGCAGAGAGGCTCAGGGAAACATCTCATCATAATCACCTATGTATTAACATTGCCTATGGCCGGAAAGTTTCCTTAGTTTGTTAGAATATTAATAATCCTTACTTAAGTCAAGCGCAAGCTTCTAGCAGGATACTCTGCTACCTGCTAGCAGCCTGCATCGTAGCGGCGCTCATAGCCTCGCACTCTGGTGGCCTCACACAGCAGTAGCCAGACGTCATACGGGCTTTTCCCAGCATACATACTTAGCCTTATTTCCCAGCCCATACTTAGCGCTTGAAAATTTTAACTTTTCATTTAATCGCGAAAAATAGATATCGTCATTGAAAAATCTATAAGCGTGAAATACGTATTCCAGGAGTAATAATCTTTCGGTTTAGGCAGTAAAAAACAAGGACACCACCTAAATGAGAGAAGAGCTGCGTCAAACCAATCTTAAGATTGATGATGAAGAATTCCATAACTCCAAGGTTAAATTCATTTTCTTTCTTAGCAGCATTGGTCTGTTCTCTCTTTCAGCCTCTGCCCATTTGCATATTTTTTCACCAGTCCTCATCAGCTTCCCCTTCCTTTATGCTTCTTCGTTTCCATCTTTTCCCCCGAGTGCTTCTCCTTTGTCCTCATTCTTTCCTCTTCCATTCTTTTTATATTGTCTCTCTCCCTGCATATTTTCTGCTCTGTTGTTGTATGTTATTTCTTAGTTTTCAAACTTTCTTTGAGAATAAGAGCACCCTTCTTGGTGATTATCTTTTTACCGATTTCAACTGGAGTGAATAGGGGTAACGCCTTTACTCCAACGGGGGGCGAAAATAATGACGGCGCCCGATTTTTTTAAATGTATCCACAGCGCTGAGGCGCTATGTGCTCACCGCCGGACACAATAGATTTCCATTATGAGTTTCCAACGACGGGTCGTGGGGACTTAGGACACTCCAACTTCTGAAGCCGCCGCCAGGGCACACCACGATTCAAACACTTTCCCAAGCCGGAAGCGATGTTCGCAGAACAGAGAGAAAGGATAGTATAACCCTTCATCCCGCATTTGGTCACTTCCGGCGCCAGCTTTACACCAATGGAAGATCGGCATCATAGAATATGTAGAGGAAACGTTCAAATACAGGTCCGTTTGCATATTGCTCATCTTTTGTTCCGCTGGCTGTTAAACCTCTACTCGCTTTAAATATCCTCTTTACTTATTTATATATTATGAGTAAATTTATTTTTTACAACAAGAAGAATTATAGATGCGCCGGAATGCCGTGTGCTTGGTATAAATTTCGGTTTTATCAAAATATCTTGTGCGTGTAAAAACATCAATCGATGAATTTATTTAACAAATTTTGAGATGTTTACGATTCACGCTAATAGAGCATTGAATTTTGAATAATTAAACTCGCCGGCTAATTAATATTCCAGTTCTACGGTAATCTACGGTACTGCCGTTGACATGACGAAAACTTAAAAAAGTATAATATTATATATTGGTGGAGCTATAGGCTGTCCCAAAAAAACACTTTTTTGGAAATTCCAAAATCGTCACTCGGATTTCGATGACCCTCGGGTATACAAGGATAGGCAAAAAAAGATTTTCGAAAAGGTTTAAATAATTAGGTAGCGAGGGGCGCCTAAATACCAACACCCTTAATTTATCATACGATTTCCCAAAAAATGTCAAATTAAGGGTAATCAGGGTAAGTTGTGGCCCTTTGGGCTAACTTTTCGTCGGTTTTTGCGTATCTTTCACCGTTTAGGCTGTGCGGCCCGCGCAGCCTGGCGCCAAGAGTGGCGCTAAGCGATGCGGCTCGCGCGACGCGGCGCAACTGACGGCTGAGGCGGTCCCCCTCCCCTCCCACACCCCTCCTCCTCACCTGCCGTCGCCCGCCATGTTCGCATGCTTCAGTGACTCTGTCTCTCTCTCAAATTCAGATTTTGAACTCCTTTCGTAGACCAAATCATGTCGGCACGTATGGTAATAATCAATCTTATCCTTATTTTGGAAAATCGTTATAAATTTGTTAGCCTACTGAGAAAATTATTCAACAAAACCAGGTTTCAGTTGAACAAGCTCTTTCCTCGTACCCCCATTTAGCATTTACCGAAGTTGGGAAGCAATCTGCAGTAAATATTGCTTTTGTTCTTCGTCGTTGGAGATACTGCTATTTAATTCTATGATTGGGGCCACCCCCTCTCGGCCTCATCATTCACCACCTTGAACTGTTTGATGTGATGTCGAACTGTTTGGTAGCTTTCTGTTGTTTCCCAATTCTTAGGATATTTGTTGAGAAATTCATGCGATAGCTCACGAATAAAACATTCTTTGAACTTGATGAAACAAAAAATGATAAATCTTACCTGTGCACGTTTCTAGTCACGGGCAATTTTTTCAGAGATTGAACGAAATCATTTTCACGTTCATGCATTCGTTTCATCGTTTTTATTTTGATGTGAAACGGCTTGATTGTCAAACGATTAATGAGAATAGTTCCTGGCTTAGCTTTTTTCGTTTGTTCCAAAGTTCGATCTGCTTCTTACGACCTTGGATCACATTCCACCTTTCTATGGCTGGTATCCGAGCTCTACCGTAAATCACGAGAGCAGTATGTACCCGTTAAATAGCACTGACGCTTATGGTGTGCTTCAACTTTCTCATTTGGAATAATAAAACTGATAGTAGATCACGCAATTTTGGTATGTGCTTGGTGTACGAAATTCAGATTTCTCTTTTATCCCGAGGGCGAAGATATCGCGGGCTCTTCTGATCACCTTCTTGGCTCCATGTCTACAGCTCAAACACAAACCACTATGTTCCTAGTATGCATACGCTTTTACACACTTAGACGCAAATTGGAAATGCAAGCGTTTAGAACGTATTGCAGAGCAAGAGTAAAGCCCACTGAATAACAGCACGATTCAGTAGACACGAAGCTGCCCCACAATGAACTGACTTCGCAATTCACAATGAAGGTCCGAAAGAGAACGGGTCGTAAGAATGTAATACCATGCCAATTACAGCAGTGGTATTAGCTTCTGTCCTTTCGCAGAAAAATGATTTTATGGCTTGGACATCAGAACTTTCAAAACCCTGTCTGGCGGGGCAGGAAGGTTATAAACTATCGAGGGTCAATGAGAGAACCCTTAATAGATGCTGCTAACCCTAGCGCCTCAGTAAATTCCATGATTCATATCTACCAGAGGTCCGTGTTGTTACATTGAATTCGCAAAAGGTGAGGAAATGCGCCGTGAGGACCAAAAGCATAATCTGTTGCAGTTTGTATCTCAGTCTCAAAAAAGGCAGGACAAATAACGGAGAAAGAGCTTCTGGACATGAGTAGGATTGGATAAGTGAGGAGGATAGGGTGCGGAGGTAGACGGTCTCAGCCGTGGTGGTCCTAATAACAGAATTTAATAGCAGTATCTCTAACGACGAAGAACAAAAGCAATATTTACTGCAGATTGCTTCCCAACTTCGGTAAATGCTAAATGGGGGTACGAGGAAAGAGCTTGTTCAACTGAAACCTGGTTTTGTTGAATAATTTTCTCAGTAGGCTAACAAATTTATAACGATTTTCCAAAATAAGGATAAGATTGATTATTACCATACGTGCCGACATGATTTGGTCTACGAAAGGAGTTCAAAATCTGAATTTGAGAGAGAGACAGAGTCACTGAAGCATGCGAACATGGCGGGCGACGGCAGGTGAGGAGGAGGGGTGTGGGAGGGGAGGGGGACCGCCTCAGCCGTCAGTTGCGCCGCGTCGCGCGAGCCGCATCGCTTAGCGCCACTCTTGGCGCCAGGCTGCGCGGGCCGCACAGCCTAAACGGTGAAAGATACGCAAAAACCGACGAAAATTTAGCCCAAAGGGCCACAACTTACCCTGATTACCCTTAATTTGACATTTTTTGGGAAATCGTATGATAAATTAAGGGTGTTGGTATTTAGGCGCCCCTCGCTACCTAATTATTTAAACTTTTTCGAAAATCTTTTTTTGCCTATCCTTGTATACCCGAGGGTCATCGAAATCCGAGTGACGATTTTGGAATTTCCAAAAAAGTGTTTTTTTGGGACAGCCTAGTGGAGCTAGCTTGTGCTAGACCCCAATCCTAGATCGGTACGTGAGGAAGGACGCCATAAGTCTCTGCGTCGAGTCTACTTATCCCTTACCTCTTCATTAAGGCGACTCTCTCGAAGGGAACTCTATCTTGGCCTCCTGCATCGCTGCTACCGCTGTATTAGGGAAGCTCCTCACCTACCAACAGTCCCCTCGGCTCCCCTGTTCGCCATTCGTCTCAATAATCACCCACACAAACGCACCACAGCATCGGGAACGCCTCGAAATTAACTCACAAATCTTCACTACTCTCCGCTTCCTTTACCTCCTCTTCCCCGTCCTCGACCCTCTTCCTTTTCCCTCTATACTCCTTTTCTCTGTCTCTGTTTATTTTTCTTTTCTCTTAACCTCCCGATATTTTAGCGGCAAACTTATTCCTTCATTGTAAGTAATTAGGTAAAGTTAAACCATTAGGCATCGTGGTGCATCGGATATGGAATGTGTATACATTTGAGCTTATCCGTCTATTCACCTACTTCCATCTTCGCTAATGTGATGGAGATAAAAATAAAGCAATTGAAAGAAATAATAACAATTTTCAAGCATCGATTGTTTATTCAAATATAAGAAGAAATTCATCAGCTTTGTCCAAAATTTAATAACTTTAGACATATCTGTTGAGACTCGAGGTCCACATGAGGGCCTCACCACGTCTGCTGCCATCGTAAATTTGACATAACTGATTAATAGGTTATTTCAAATTTCGTAGTTTAACATATAACAGCGTAAATAAAAATGTATAATGCTGAGACTCCAATATTTTTACTGCTTTTTTAGCATTTTTTACAAAACATTACTATGTAGTTTACACTATATTACAGGTAGACTGGTGCTGGCTCGAAAAACCTAGTTTTATCAAAACAGCGGTAACCTTGATGGCCATTTCTTCCTAAAGTATCAAAAGAAAAAGAGTTAAATTGCATATAATCCTCATCAAAACTTGATTTTATTTCTTGCAATGGCAAAAAAATTCAAATCAACGTGAAAAAAGAAATCTCTCCGACCTAGGAGGGTAATACGCTTTCTTTCATTCCAAACGAGAGCTAATTAATTCGCTTTGAGAGTAGAATAAGTCTACAGCCATCTTAACGCATATTCTGATTCAAGTAAGACCACACGAGAAAATACATAGCATAATCGTTCCAAATATACACGGCTTATTAAAATTTTTTTGGGATGCAAAAAAAAGCCCTTAAGTTTCTTCTTCGCCATTAAATGTGAGCTCATTATCTTTTGGCGTCAAAAAGAATTATGTATTTTACCAAATTTGGCATATTTTCGTAAACAGGTTGGAGCTTATGAGAGGATCGTTATGCGATATCTTTAAGAAAAGGCTAGTAAAGATTTCGATCTGGACTGAGGCGCTGTACGGTGCGAAAACATGAACATTTAGGATGGAGGACGAAAAAAGGCTGGAGGCGTTCGAGATGTAGGTATGGAGAAGAATGTAGAAGTTTAAGTGGAGGGAGAGGAACGGCAAAGTGCTGGACATGGTGGGTGAGGAGAGGCAGCTTCTTGATCAGATATGGAGGACGGGAGGCATGGATGAAAGGAGAACTAAGTGGTGAGGGGTTATTGAAAACATTGTTAGAGGGTATAATGTTAGGTTATTGGGGAAAAGAAAGGAAAATAATAGGACTCTTCCATAGATAAAAAGCGAGTAGGCCTTTTTCAACTAAAGAGGGAAGTCCACGACGGATGGGGAGGCTGCCATAAATACCCCATGCAACCCAGCCTTAACCATTAAACGTTCGAGGGACAAAAACGTCCCAAATTTTTGAAATTGTCTCAAATTTAAACGAGATGGTATACGATTGTTATACCATTCATATGATATATACTTGGTTCTACTGAAAAATAGGCTATTGGCTTCTTGTTTTAATTTTTCTCTGTGACATCCTTTAGATATTGTTGTTTCCACATTGCTAAGAACTTTCCCTTGAAATACTCAATATTATTAAGTGGAAATTTGATAGTTTATAACGAGTCAATGAGCTGGTTAATTATAACAAGACTCTCTCTTTATCCTTTATGTGTACCTAGCCTGTGAAGTTAGTGCGAACAACTCCGCATTTGAGCTTTAATTTTTACAAAATAAGTGTTTTTTATATGGGATACATATGTCCCTATGGACCATAAGATGGCGAGAATTAATATTATTTCACGTCCTATACTGTATCTCAGAAGCAGTTAGAGATATCGCTTTCATATAAATGTTTTTGGAATCTACGCATCAATATTAGATTTATTTTTGAAACGTATTTTACTATTCCAACTAATGGCTGCAATCTTTATGGACCTTAAAGGGTAAATTGGTAGAATAATTTAATACTGATAATAATAAAGAAGCTATCATTAGTTGCGTTTCCGGTGACGATTGTAAATCACGGTCTTAATCACGATTTCGCGACCTGATATTTCATGAATGCTATGAATCTAAATTATACGATCCAAGTAGAATTTTGCTGCGAATGAACAGCTTCGCTTACTTCTCAGCCCCAATCTGAGGGGCCATCCACTTTATTGTTTACCCTCTCGTTTTCTCTTGCATCCCTCCCCCTCCGACAAGATGCTCATTTTGCCTTCTTTATGGCCCACGCCGACGCATTGCCTTCTCCCTTACACCTCCCCCATACCCCTACCACAAGCATAAAGGACTTTCTCGCCGGAATCAACCTTTTTCTGCCTCTGCCGCAAAGCCAATCCCACAATCCCCTCCGTTCATCCTTTTCCCCAATGTACAGAGGCGGAAAAAATTAACGCAAAGCTCATTGGCGTCTGAAAGTGGCCAGTTCAGGAACTACTTGTCTTCCAAAATTTTGCCCTCTTAATGCTCTCATACAGCTGGGAGTTTTAAAAGCTACATGTCCCTTACACCGGGGAAATATTCATATCCGTCGCATTATGATGACACACAAAAGATCCAGCTACGAACTCTTCCTCATATTCTCCGAAGTGTGCTTCGCCCACGACTCACCTAGAATGGAGTTTACTTTCTTCGGGACAACTGTAGATACAGCCGACATATTGGGCATTGAGAATGCCACAAAACACAATCGTTCCGGTGGTGTAAGGAAAAACAATGGGAAAAAATATATTCATAGAAAGAGATGTTAAAAACTTCCCCCTTATTGTTTATCACATCAATTTTATTATATTTCATTTTTATTTTTATTTTTTTGATTGTTTACAATATTATTTATTAAAATTAACTCATTTCAATTCACTGCCAAAAAGGGGAATAACTGGAAAATAGTAAGAAAAAATATGTATCTGAGAACTACTTTATTTTTTTAATGGTAATAAAATGATTTGAATCTAGTGGGTAAAGTATCATGCAACAAATCACAGGTTCCACGGATCAAGTCACAGTGACGGATGATTAGATGCTGCACACACACTGCGGACATTTTTCTGATCTTAAAGCTTCGAAAAACCATGCACGAGGTCCAGATGATGTTGCATAGCTATTTAACCCTTACGCGCTTATTTATATGTCGAAAGTCAGCTCCTATATTGCATAACCATTTGGGCGGTTGACTGTGGAGTGAATTTTGACTACCTTTTCCAAGTCATCTAGGCCCCTACATAAGCCACTCACTCACCCAGGGCAGCCACTACGGCTCCTCCTCCAAATCTTCATCTTCTCTATCCTTTCCTTTTCATCTCAAGCTACTCACCACTATCATTTTAATCCCGGTACATCTACGAAAGCAGCCGCAGCGGTCAATACAAAAAAATTGTGGATTCGAATCGGAGTCTAAATACCCGTTCCTAGCAACTTAATGTGGCAAAAATTCACTTACCATCAACGGAATTATTGGTGAAATATTCTTCCAATTACAGATCGGAACAGAATACAGAAACTACAGGAGTTGACCCTATCAAACGAAGGAAACTTTCCGAACTTAGGTATTTTTAATGTGTGATTATTATGAGATGTTTCTCTGAGGTCTGTGCCTCATGCATGCATTGGTAATCTCAGACCATGTAAAACTCCTATCTACTCGTCTATAAACTAGGTCCTTATGACGTCACGTGGAGTGGAATCACATTGCCGCCAATCTGGCCTTTATCAAATGAGGTTAAAATTGACCATTAGCATTCGTCTGAACTGGGATTTCTTAAACCAAATAATTTGTATATTATGAATACACTAATTGTGGGTAACGAATCGCAATCGATGTATTTCGTTTTCTTTGATGAAGGAAACTACCCTATTGCCGCCACTACAGAGTGACTGTAACGTTAACGTAAATTGCTTTGAGAACGGCATGAGAGTGAGTTCACCGGAACTGAGGATTAGACTATGTATTTCCGAGCTACCTCGTACACCGAAACCTGGAAGACGCATGAGGATAAAGCGAATTTGAGTCACATTAACGATTGCATTGCATTGTCCCTCATAATCGTCTCCTGGGTCAGTAATCGAATCCGATGTTTGATTATCAACAACTGATCATTCTCTTTCGGAAGCGGAGTTGCGAATGCAAATGACGATGCTTTATCCCCATTCGCGCCATCATGACCAACATTATAAGATAGACACAATCCGAGAACTCATTAAAATACAAAGCAAAGCTGCATCATTCTTCGGCAACTGCTGAAGGGCGGACAGACATAAGACACTTCCTCCTACTCCTCGGCAGTTAACCCTGGAAAAACCGTAGGGCGAGCAGGGAGGAAAAACGAAAATAGCTATTGACGGTTCCGGTGGCTGTGCTTTTGGAGGGGGAAAGCAGGCAAGTGGTGAGGGAGGTGAAGGGTGTCAGGTGAGGGGAAGGAGGCGAGTCTGGCGGTTTCCACGTACGACAATATTGAGTCTGAGGGGCATTCAGTCTAGGGGCAGTAATAAAAACGGGAAGCCGAGTTAATATCTCCCTCTCTGACTTTTTTTCTGCGTCTTCTCCTTCGCCTGTTCCCCTTTCTTGGTTTAGTATGGTATTTGAAGGAGACTACAGACAATTCATTTGCTCCTTTAGAGAAGGGTAGGAAAGAAGGTAGAATAGAAACTCGACTTCCTACTCTTAACTTAGGGCGCCGGAGGGATCACGACTTAACAGCCCATCTGACGGAATGAGGTGGCGTTTGAGGTGTCCATAAGACTGCACCAATCTGGCATCGGGTGACCCCTGAAAATTTTCTACCTTTTCCGGGATTAAACCTGAGCCCTCGGGGTGTGAATCCAACACCCTAGCTATCGCAGCAACCCGTTACTTCTTTCCCTCCTTTTTTTCTTTTCCTTCTCAAAAACCTGGATCGGACTCCTATGCGTGGTCCCTTTGGTGCGTTTCGATGAGAGTAGGCTAATGCTTTTAAGGTTGAGGAACAAAGCAAGGAATGGCAAGGAGGTTGTAAATACCTGGTTGGTGTACCTCTGGTTTCGAGCGTGGAGCGAAGTGTGGCCGGAATGGGGTTGCTAGGGTAGGACAAGCCACGCCCACTTTGGCCAAAACATTGACTATCCCATATGAGGGTCAATGCTTTCTATGTGGTGAAATATTTTGTTAACTGTAATACAGTAAAATGACCTATGGAACGCACAATGTAAACCTTTTTTTCTTACTTCATTGGTAGGCTTCTGGATGTTATAACTCATCTTATCCAGGGAAAAATTATGAACAATCACCACGGTTACGGCCTACAACCAACTTCGCTGAAAATAAAATTATAAGAGAGTAAACTAGCCATTTACCTGCACTTGTACTGGTATTTAATTTTATTATAGTCAACGTAAATCTAACTATTACAGTAATAAAGCATATTCAAGGAATAGCATTGGTGAGTTATGAATTAGATAGATCAAATTTCAGTTATTACGCCCAATTATACCTTATTACCCCGTGAAACTCGGATCAATTTGTCCGCCAGCGACGCGAGTGACGACTTCTGTAAACCCATTTAAATGCGCAGTGGGTGAAAACACATTTAGAGGCCGACTTGAGGATCCTCTTTCGTAATATTCGCGGAGGAGTTGATGGGTCATAAGTAGATCGGAAGAGGGGTTAAATGCCAAGTGAGGCTCCGTGTGGAAACACAATCTTGCCAGCTTGCTGAAGGAGGAGGGGAAGTGAGAAGAAATCATTGGACGGTCTCAGGCGATGTTCATGGAAGATGGATAGGGTCATGAAGATGACCCCCGTCCTCCTCAGTGAGCAATGGATATATATAAAACGGAGGATACACAATATAAGCCAAAATGAAGTGATAAAATCTAGGGTTGGGGTTACAAGATGTTGAAGATGTTTATAGAATTTAGATTCCCAAGCCATTACCGAAAGTAACAGAAGATGTAAATTAAAGAGAGTCGCTCACTTTGAAATAGAGCGTCATTAATAGATGACGGCCGGCTACGCTACTAACAAATTTTCGGATCTGGGCAAAGTTAAAATTTTTACCTTCGGGCTGAAAGTTTTAATGAAGAGGGAAGGTATAAGTAGACTCAAAGCAGAGACTTATGGCGTCCTTCCTCACATAGAAATCTAGGATTGGGGTTTTAAACAAGCTATTTCCACCATATAACAGTATAAATTCAATGAAGTTGTAGTCAGAGGATTCAAGAGTTATGAACTAAAACAAATTAATAATATTCCAGGAAAAATTGCACACTGCCATTCAATTGCAATTCTAAAAGTCATTATTATCGTAATTTTCAGAGGTAAATATTAAATTGATTTTTTTATATTTTAGTTCTAAAAAGTTTTGAAAAGTTAGTCAAATTTAAGTTGGACAATTATGAAGGAAATAACAAAACCTTAAGAGGAAAAATAAGTATTTGAGGTACTGAAAGTACCTATCTTGACCGTAATTCCAACCGTCCATCCCTTTTCTATCTTGTCGCCATTCCCTTCACTCCTGATGAATTCTTCCTCCAAAATTCGTCGTAGGAGTTGTGAAAACCTTAACCAGTCGCCTCTATTCCGATTTGAAGTGCGGAGTCTAATGGAATAAAGCTGTTCGATGTCGGTCTATTGGTGAAGTCTGCGGGTTATCGAATGAGAGTGCTAGCTCTCACCCTTCACTTCTCCAACCTTCAACCCGCTCAAACATTGATCAACCCTTTGCCATTACTCTTACCCCCTCCTTTCTCTCACGATGCACTCTCTTGAACTGTCTTTTTTCTCGCCACTCAGCAAATTGTTGCACAAAATGTTTCGTTAACTTTTTGTATGGTGATAATTTGAAAATAAAGGACCAAAAACTTTTGCTATGGGTAATTAATGTATATTTTTTCCAGAGATTATTCAAAATGTTATGTTTATTCCTAAACTTACATTTAAGTAACTCATTTTCCTATATACTTAAATTCAATGTAATCCCCTTTAAATAAACTTTATTTCCAGCATATTTATTGCGAATATAAATTTTCCCATTCGACATCCTGGATCCACCATGAGTCTTCGGCTCTCACAAGTCTAGGGCTGTTATTCTTTGTACATTTTAAGGATACGTATTTCTCCATGGCTAACTACGTCTTCTTCACTGATTTAATGGGAACATGAAAATAAATTAAAGCTTTTAGAACGTCCAAAAAAATTTTATTTTGGTATTGACGTTCTTTTTATATTATTATATGGCTCTGAAGCGGGGGCTTTTGCAAAATTATCACAAAAGAAGCTCATGACTTTTAAAAACAAAGTTTAAAGAAGAATATTCTGCCCAATAAGGGAAGGAGAGAGGAGGAGAATAAGGAAAAACAAAGAGTTGAGAGACCTAAACAAAGGACCAGATATCGTTGGAATAATTAAAAGCAAGAGAATAAGATGGCTGGTCCACCTCCACAGAAGTGAGAATACAATGCTGAAACAAGTTCTGGAAGGCAAACTCGAAGGCAAAAGACCGGTAGGAAGACCAAGAATGCGTTGGGGCGATGAAGTTAATTAGGATGTGAAGAAGATGGGAGCCCAACTGGATATAGCAGGCGACCGGAGAATGTGAAGGAGTCTAGTTGGTGAGGCCAAAGGCCTTCTAGGTTTCGAATGGCCACAGGAGTAAGAGTAAGGTGAGACACCACCAAAGAATACGAAGCTCGTACACATTTGAAAATAAAGCATCAAAAGAAACAATAATGATGGTAAAAACTCACTATTTATGAGATTAAAATATTTCATAGTACATTAACTCGCACCCGCAGATAGATTACGCTATTAGATTCAATAATAGAGCATGACGTTAATACATCAATTGTTATGAGAAATTAATTTACCCTGCATATTTGCTAACAGTATTCATCAGTCATCTGCGAGTATCATTCCTGGTAACCATAAGAATAAAACATAACACGACTACCCTAGTGCAAAACATATTTTTCATTAAATAATATTGCAAGATAAAATTTTGAATGGCAATCGATTATAATATTTAATCTTTCCACAGGCATTAGAACATTGAAAATCATTTTCAAACCTGCTGCGGTAAAACTTGCGGCGTGACTTGAATATATTAACTTATTAACGTTCACCACTAAGAAGTCAGGCCATGACTTCGACTGAAGCCATTTAAAAGTTAAGTGAAAATTATGCATTTCTTTTGTAGTCATAACATGATGCACTCATTAGCTCTGTCTTAAAATCTACAGAAATTTGATTTTTGAGGAAAGAGGTTAGCAAAATTAGTTTAAGTATAATGATAATTTTTGTTATAAAACAATTTTCGAATTTGTGCATCATTTACACCATCATATCGATGCACTTTATTGGCTTTTAGATGAGCTGATTTTTTTTGAAAGGAAATGATTAAGTCATGTAACCCAGCCAGCTAACAGAGTTTATTTATGATGGGTTTATAAAGACGTAACAATGTTCCACACAAAGATCTAGATTTTCTAGCATTGTGTGGAAAATTACTCACTCGTTGTTATAGCCATCATCATTAACTCTTTAAAACCCAGAGCTGCATCTGGGAGAAGTTAAATTTTCTGTCTTCTCATTTTGAGAACTTGAAAATGTTGCACTCAATCATAACTACCATGGCAGCTAAATATTTCATCATTAAAATTTACACTTCTAATTAATAGCTAGTTAAGATATTTCGCAAATTGAGCTGAAAATTAATAAATTTTTGATGTTGCTTAAAAGTAGTATTGGTTTATAATGAGTTAAGAAATACAAAAATGCTGAGCCAGAAAGGATTGAACCGTTGAGTCTAAAATTATTAAAATTAACTTTAATTTAATTAAATTTCAACTTTATCTCCCTGAACCGTATAAGTAAGTACATCACTTAATCAGTTCCTTACAAAGAAAATCAGCTCATCTAAAAGCCATTAAAGTGCATGGATATGATGGTGTAAATGATGGACAAATTCAAAAATTGTTTTATAGGAAAAATTATCATTATTTTTTAGCTAATGCTGCTAAACTCTGTCGTAAAAAAATCAAATTTCTGTAGATTTGCGTAGGTTGTGAGGCTCTTACTCAGGTGTTCACTAGTCGGATCATCACATATCTCCCAACCTTCGGTTTTTGTTCGGGGTCGTCTGGGTCGCTGGGGTCGTGGAGTCAGTCACCCATGATCCACGCCCCACTCCCTATATATTCTGCGAACCACCCTCCTTTCTCCTCTCTCCCTCGATACGTTTACTCTAATCCGCACGTCATCCATCTTCTTCTCCTCCAGCACGTACAGATCCCACCGTTCACTCCCGCCTCTCCAACTCTCCGAGGCGAAGTGGGTTTCTTTTTACGTTCCTCCGATAGGGGCGCCCATCTCCCTTGGGTCTGGACAGTCGGACTCCGACAATCGACTGCAACTCTAAAGCCAGGTTGACACGTCGAAGTAGACCTCTTAGAGGAGAGGATCTATAACGACATCTGACTACAATTATCTAGACAGAAGTGCTCCAAGAAGGCCAGTGTGCTCTCCGATGGCTTCGCCAAAATAGAGAAACAAAAAGGCCGTTTTACACGGTACACGGAATTGCGCAGGTTAGAGCTGCATTAATTTCTAAAATGGCGTGGAATTGCGCAAATGCATGAACAAAATTAGAACGGGCTATTTTGCCGTCTCGCATCCACGCATTCTCGCATGTGTTCTAGCAATTCACCGCTTTACACGACGCAATTTTGATTGCGCCTTCACACGTACGTGAGACTGCGCAATTCCGTGTACCGTGTAAAACGGCCTAAAGAAGTGGCAGTTGCGATTGAGAAATTATTTTATTTCTTTTTTTGCGAGAAAATTAGATCAATTCTTGACTTACCCTTGATCTCGAAAAAGTATTGTATCACCAAATAGAGAATTGGAATTGAACTTTCATAGTGTACTCAACATTTGCCGCTCGCGATACGCATATTCAAAGCCATCGACTTTCACCGCGTTTAAAGTTTAAATGCTTCAATTTTGCTGATAGGTCAAATCAAAAAATCAGATCGATTGTCGACAAGCTCACTTTTCATAAATTCTTTGTGATACGTTACAAACAGCTTTAGTTATTTTCCACACTATTAAATAGTTAAAAAATTATTTTTATGTGCTTCAATTCTTAAATAAAATATCCTCCCAGTCTGGACAACATAACAACAATCACAACAATTAGTGTTTCATTTAAAAAAAATTAACACTACTGTCTTGTAATATGGAACATTATTGACTTATTATTTGTATCTTATTAACTCAATCATAAAAATAATCACCGATGCTTTTATATCGTATGCTTCAACATGTCTTTAATTGTAAGATCTCATTCGATTCTTACTCTCCCCATATTGCTTCGCAGCCTGCTAGAGAATTCAACTTGAACTTTTAAACCCAGAATAACTTCAACAGACTTCTTCTTAAACTCCTTCATCTTCTGCTCTGCAATTCTTACGTCCTAAAAAAACACCGTCACTTTCGGAGTTTTCTCACCCTCGGCCCACCTTTCCTTGCGACTCCGTTCCCTTTCCTCTGTTTGCTGACACTTCTGCTTCTCTTCTTAGGGGGAAGATCAATGTGTATCTCGTCTCTCATCGGTTCTCCGCCATTCTTTCTCTCCCAGTGGCAGAGGGAGTATTTCACCTTTCCATTCAACAAGCGAATGGACTGAAGGGGAAAAGATGAGATTCTCGCAATACCGACAGATCATTTTGATCCCATAGCCACTTCGTACCTGGGGCGCAGCTAAGAGTTAAAGCTAGGGGGGGGTTTTAGGCGCAATTAATACTTCGGGGTGTTGGGGTATTGCATACCCTCCAGGGTAAGTGGGAGTTGGGGGACCCTGCACCAGAAATTTTTAAAATTAATGATTCAAAATGGCGAGTTTTACGGCTATCTGAGGGATATTTGAATAATCCTAACACTATCCTAAAAGTAATACCAATCCATTCAGTAAAATGGATTAAGCTTAAAAATTTCTCTGAGCTCTTGGGGGTTTTATCCCCCAAACCTCCCTCCCCTCGCTGCGCCACTGCTGCGTACTAGTTGGTGCGCAGGTGCATCTCATGCCCTCATACCTCGTGGTGCTCCTTTTGTTGTTCTCGATGCGTATTTCGCATTGTTTCCTCATTATCTTTTGTTACGTCACGTCATACAACTTCTGTGGTTGGACATCCTACTGGGTAGGTACACATCTTCACTCGCTCAAAGAGAAGACTTAACTCAAATAATACTGCACATCTGGGGAAAGAAATGCTCCAATGGCCGTAACAAGGGACCTCGTCTCAGGTATAAACAAAACACTGTGTGCTATGCTGGAACGGGAAGATTCGCAGCAGTGACCAACCCCAGCCTCTCAACCGGAAACCCTTCACTAACACACGTTAAACAGTGAAGAAACCTTCGCGGGGGTTTTTAGGGAACCTTGCTAAGGCTGCTTCCGTTGATTCCAATCACTCGCTTAACTACAAGGAACCTTCGCGAGGGCTCAGCCACCTTTTCATCTAACAATACTGCACATGCCTAGCAAACCTCTCGTTGCAAACCTTTTTGCTGGGGTATGGTTTTCTTGACATTTTTGGTCAGCACACGTTCGGAAATATAGCGATCAATGTTGTGGGGCGGGATATAAGCTGGGCGGTGATTCTCGTTCTACTTTCGCACGGGCCTTCGCTTCGCCACGGCAACTCGAAGCGAAGCGAAAATCTTATCCGCGATTATTCTCGTTCTTTTCGCCTCGTCTATCGCTTCAATTCGGGTAACATCGTTCTCTTCGCGAAATACTGTGACGTATGCAATGACGAATTACCCATAAGTCAATGAGCACAAGATAATTTCAGCGAACAATACAATACCTCTGCAGTCCGAAGCAGTTGATGAGCGCGAAGCACGGTGGTAAGTTCGAATCATATTTCTAAAATATTTTATGCCATGTTTTTTATTGCGTCACTCTGGTGAAACTTTTGGGTTAATATTTATAATTTTAACCTAACCCAGATGACACAAAATACGAGATTTACCTGTTTCTTATGGTTTCATTACGGAAGAAAATGATAAGCTGCTAACCGTACCCTAAGGAACTTATTTAAGGCAAGGATAAGATTTTACAAAAGAATAGGTAAGGAATGCAGTAAAATATTCTTATATTAACATAATATGATGGTGTTAGATGAACACCAAAGGTGGCATAACAGCGTACTGCACATTGTTTGCTGCCTAGAGCTCTGCCGAACATAAATGTAATGGTCAATAGTGAATTTCAGTGAGTCTTTATTAAGCTGCATAACTGATAAGAGATTTTCCTGTGCATAGAAAATATTTTGACAACTTCAAGTGACTTGCCTCTGAAGATGAAAAGCATAGTACCTAGTATGCGAAACTTTTTCTTGTGGTGGAGAGAAAAAAAAGTGACAATGGCAGGAATCGACCTTATAGTCTTAAAATTGCTATGTAGCCATACTATCCACTGCATCACTACGTAAAGTTCATTAATTCATGCTCTTATATGGCAAAACACCCGTCAGTCTCTTTCTTATCGTTTTCGATTAAACGTTTGCGAGCATAGTAACCGACACAATAAGTTTTTCTCGAGTAATACAACACAATAATATGCTCAGAATAACAGCATTCCCACGAGAATGCAATACGCTTATCAAATAAAAGCTTCGCGGTTCATTCAAATGGAAACCCACTTTTAATCCCATTTATTCAATTACATAGAATGACAATACGAGTAAAACAACACACAGGTTGAATGCCAAACATCTTAATAACAATTTGACTCATTGGGATCAAAATACAACATGATAATAACTCTAAAAAGTGTGGCAAATTTTTTCACTAAAATAGTTAAGTAAACAGTAAAACATTTTTGTAATGTGCCAGCCGATTCTAGTTTGCCTTCAATACTATGAATCTAATATTCCAAATTTAGTTCTTAAATCCGATTTAAAACTAATACATACCGTTCTGAACTCTGCCATAGACTGTCGCGATCTCGTCTCCAATCTAACTTTTAAAGTTCCATGCAGACCCACTCGAACTCATTCGCTCCTCCATATGCCCATTCCCAGATTGTCCCTCACCAAACGCTCCCTCATCTTCCGCCTCTCTTCCCACATAAACTCTTTACCAGACCACATTGACCCGTTCTCTTTTCCTAACCACACTTTTACAAACCGTGCTCTTTCCTTTCTGTATTGAATATGATTCCATTTAATACATTGTTATCTATTTAAATTTATTTAGTTTAAAGGTGCACTTATGTACGTTTTTATGTCTTTTATATAGTACCAATGTAAACCTACAAATACGATGTGTGTGGATAACTTAATTAATAAATATAAATCGTTTTTTCGTTTTTTGCTGTTCAGCATGACTTAAAAATTCCACTATGTGACTATGAATTCCACGTTTCAAGTTTCCTACTTCACAATGCACTATTTTTCCCGAGGAATACCGGGTGGTCTGCTAGATATTAATAAATGTGGAATACGAAATAGATAATTCTCAGCTAAGTGAAAAATACTTTTCAGTGCCAGAAGGAAATGATCGTCACAATCTTTGCACTGGAGAAGAGAAGGAAACTACGTGAGGAAAACTTCGAGGTGCTGGGATGAGGGAGAAGAAGATCAATGGACGATGAGATGGACCAGAAAAGGGATTTCCAAGTTCTCGCGGAGATCCTCTGGGCGTGGTAAGGTGATTGCAACCATATATCTCTATCAAGGGACGATTTTCACGCAATATTTTAGTGTCGCATGCGGAGGGTCTTTGTCTAAAATAGGGTTGTGTTGCTCATAGAAAAGATCCAACATCTGCAAGAGACCAGAAGGAATACAGGTCTGTTTCATTAGAGGAGACGGATGTGACAACATTTATTTACGTGACGAGAAAACAAAGTAACACATGGGCAGAGCACGATGAAGTAAACAAACTACTGGGGATGATCTGATGCAGAGAGTTCTAAAAAACTAATAACATGTTTTTTCGAGTACACCGGAACTAGCCACGGTGATAATTTTACGAGTCACCCGCAATGCACAACTTGGGCGAAAAATCCACAAAGAAAAAAATCATTCGCTTCGACCGGAATTCGAACCCAGATCCCCGGATTATCGGTGGAATGTAGCCAGTTAAGCTACCGAGGCGTCATTCTTCCCTGTGGATATTTTCGACACTACCGGACAAGGTGTTGCTGGATCGCTGGGCATATGATGCCACAAGCAGTCCAAATCGTGCGTACAGTGCCTCAGCCTGAGAGCAGGCCCGGCCTTAGAACACAAAGAGGTGTTTTCTCTTGACTAGTTATAAGTTAATGTTAATTTATTCATACTAGGAATAGTATTTTATAGTATTATATAGTTATACTAGAGATGATCTGATGCAGATGGTCCCAAAAAAGCTAATAAAATGATGCCGATACTGAGCAATTCGGCTCCACGTTTGCAAAGAAATAATAGGGTCTAAAACGGCAAACATTGAAAAAAAGGAGTTATAAAATCATCTTTCGATTAATGAAAAAAAAACGCCACAAAGAGTATCGCCCGCTATTAAAAATTCAATTTTATAATTAGTTACTGACAAATCATGCGATGATATTACTCTCCTGAATACAATAATGATTATATATTAGAGAAATGTTTGAACAGTCTTAGTTTGTCAAAGGTGATCCAATCCTTCAACGAACCTTTTAAGCTCATAAACACCAATAAATTCGAATTATTGCACGAATTGTAAATATTAGAAATTCCGGCCCCACAAAAACGGGAATGAGATCATAAGTACCGCAGCAGTGTATATTTCAAAACAACGGGGAAGCAATGAAATTATGGGTATGTTTCACACGATAAATTTTACTTAATACCTCAGAACATAAACTAAAATACAATCATTTATTTAAGTTCTTCTTGAAGTATTCTGTATTTTACTTGGAAAACCGAAAAGGGTGCTGTTGACAATATTCAATGATAAAAATAGAAACCGTCGACATAGGATAAATAAATTATCCGATTAGATTTGATTCAATACAAACAATTATTACCCCCGACCGGAAAAAGTACACCTTGACAGTATATTTTATGTTGAGCTGAGTTTGGGAATTTTTACAAAAAATGTACAATGGCCAGACACCCGTTCTCCTTCGGGGTCGGCCGCCCATGATGCAACGGAGGCTGAATTCTCGAGTTTTCTCCCGTTAGAAAGCGGATGAGAGCCGCGATCATCGAGTACATCTTAGAATACATTTCATACAGCACATTTTACCTGCTATACTTCCTTCTTTTATCATAAAAGGTTGCAGTGCGCCTCCCCCTCCCTCTAGATAAAGTGAGAAAGGTAATAACCTGCCGTAATGGGTAAGCAGTAAAGGTAATGGATGAGCAGTATAATATCTCAGTACCTCCAAGGATGTGCCAAGGATTCGATATTATTGTGCTAGACTAGCAGAATTGATCATATACTATCTCATGGAAGCACGCAAACGAAATAGACGGCTTTTCTTCAAATAACCTGACGAAATTCAAAAATAAATTTTTCATTCGAATTATTTTCAGTTCCCTTTTCAACTACTTCACATGAGAAAGTATTAATTAAACTTGGTATCACCTTAAGAAAACAAGAAATAAATTGGCAGTAAATTTTTCTTGGGATTTCATCCGTGTATCCTCAATCTCCATCGCTGACGAAGTTTCGATGAAATCCTTTTCCATCGTCATTGGCCCTCATGACTATGAAAAAGGACTTCATTGAAACATCGGCAGCAGTGAAGATTGATTATATAACCCTGATTAATACCCGAGAAGAATTTACTGCCATTATTCGCCGGGAAAAATTTAAGGCCTAAATATCTAAATTAAACGAGATATATCCAATTTCTCAATATGTGCAAAACGTCCATATCACCTGGCATCAACATATTTAACGTGTAATCGGTTATGTAACAGGATAAACACTGTGATATTGGCCACAGTAATCGGTTTTCTATTTCGTTTTTTGTTTGATAAAAATTGTAATCAATAACTAAATGTAAGCACTACTTACCGCAATATTCATCAAAGGCAGTGGCAGTATTCAGACTCAGGACGAGTGAGACTTGAGAGGTCGCCGGGAGTCTTTGACCGATGGATGTGGTTGGGAACAAAATATTCCTTTTTCCTCGCCTCAGTACAAGTGCATCCTCAAGCCCTCACCTACCCTGATACGCGGTCCAATTCCATGGGATGGATGCAATGCAAATAAAACGGCCACGTCCTAGCCGTGAGTGAACCCTTGCTTCAAGTTGAGGACGAGAGGCATCCGTCTGGCGGGAGAAGGCGAGTTGAGGCGACCGCGGAGGTATAAGCATCGCTTGGAGAGAGGTCGAGGGGAAGACACCAGAAGTGTTCGCGGTATTTCATCCCGTGGCAGAGGAAATTAATTTTTGCCTGCCTCAAAACTCATTACAGCGCCATGTTGTCAGTGAGTGAGTCTTCCCTCCGACACTTATTTTCCAGTTCCATTATTCACGGGTCAAGAACATATTAGTGGAGCGGTAGCCATTTTTTATCTCAATTTACTTGGCTGTTCTGAATCAAAGATTTTTCTCCTCTTAAACAATTGAAAGGCTTAAAAAATATTGGGGAGTTTTGTTGCATAATTGAGGGATTGAGATTAGTAGATAGAATTGGTGGAGTAACATATAATTTAATACCAATTCATACATCTTCCAAAAGGTACTTAAACCACGAAATGTAATAAAAATTAAAAATCTTCTGCAAGAAAACATCAAATTTGTAGATTACTTAACTCAGTGCACTAATGATTTATGTCTTTAGCGATTACGTGTGCTACCATCCGAGCATCATTTTCTCAGGTTACTTTTAGAACTAAAAGGGTTAGGTATACAATTATAGCCGATAAAATGCCTTCAGAAAATGACCTATGAAGGCACAAGCCACAGTGGAAGATAAATCCCCATCCCAATTCGAGCAAAACATGAATGATGCTATCTCATTCCGCAGCGGAGAGGAAGGTATTTATTTTTGCCTGCCTCCAAACTCACTACGGTGTAATTTTCCCATTGAGTGGGACTGCTTCCTCTGCAACAATTATTTTTCAGTTAAACTATTCACGGGTCAAGGGCATATTAGTAGGGCAGTAGCAACTTTTTATCTCAATGTTCGCGACTGAGCTAAATCAAGTTAAAATAAAGACTATTCCTCACTCAATAAGTAGAAAGGCTTCAAAGACACCGGCGAGTCTGCTTTTATAATGAGGAGTTAAGATTAGTAGATAAAATTAATGAAGTTACATATAATTCTAAAGCAATTCATGTGTATATTTAGGAGGTACTTAAACCACGAAATGTGATAAACCTGAAGAAACTATGCCAAGAAAAATCAATTATTTTGACAACTTAACTTAGCGCATAAATGACCCAAGTATTTACGGATTATTATGAGCTACCATAAAAAAGGCTAGCCTCGCTACTTTTCGAACTAAAAGAGTAAGGAATGCAATTATAATTGGTATAATACCTTTAGAACAAGTTCTGTCGAGGCACAAGCCACAGAAGCAGATAAAAGTTGTATCCTAAAGCAAAGAGAGCTAAAACATTGATGATGGTATTTCATTCGGTGCTGGAGAGGAAAAAATTAATTTTTGCCTGCCTTCAAACCCATTACGGCATCATGTTTTCAGTGAGTGAGCCTTCCCTCCAACATTTAATTTTTTTCTTGCATTTTTTACGGGTCAATTACATATTAGTAGAGCGGTAGCCGCTTTTTAATCTCAATGTTCGAGGCAGCGGTAAGTAAAATTAAAATCAATGACTTTTCCTCCCTCAAATAATTGACATACTTCATACTTGTGGGGAAGTTTTATTCCGATATCATATATTAAAGATAAGCAGATTAAAAGTGGAGTAACAGTTAAAGCTAGAAAAATCACCCCGGCAGCAAAAGGAAAGTAATTTATTTCATCGGTTTTGATTGAATTTTATCCTTATTAGATAGCAGAAATAGGGACTGAAGTATATTTATGAATACATGTCTCACCCAAGTATATTAATGAATACACATCTCTTGAACATCAAATATTAAGGATCACCTTTACCCTCAAACGATGCGTGCTGAGAACTTGCCTGAAAACCTGAGACTGCTTAATGAGCCCAAGTATATTGGAAACACGGAGAGGCCAGCAGTACTCTTTAGGGCAAGTAAATATAAAATTAAGGGTCTAGGTGATATAGGCACGGTATAAAAGGTTTTTTTATTGCATATGGTATAAAGGCATTTTATTCAGAGAGAAGAAAATTGATTTTTTTTCTAGCTTCAAAGTCGTCACAGCATCTCAACCTCTATGTAAGAGGCTTTTCTTGGTTCTAGTATCTTTTTCCGACCTTCCATAACATTTTCCCACATATTAAAACAACTAAGTGGACAGTAATCACTTTTTCGCGAATTGCCACAAATATGCCAATTAACAATGTAAAAAGCAAAATATTTCCATAATTTCCTATCCGTTTGTGCGTTGAAATAGCTATGAAAGTACGTAGAAAATGAAGAAAGTTTGCTAGCAGTTACTGGCTCAAACCAGCAATATCGATGGCTAAGTTCTAACAACACGTACTATCTCAAAAATAGCAAATTTTCAGGGGAGCAAATAAACGAGAAGTTTACGACCATAGCTAAAGATTAGCATTAGAAAAGGACCTCGTTGCCATAAATGAACGGTGCAGTACTTGGGAGTTAGAATTAAATCTGAAAAGTGTATGGTGATGAATTTTTTGGGAAAAGGACATATCTTCAAGAAGGAGCTACACCGCTAACGGGATCCACTATCAAATGCCGAATTCGTTAAATACTTGGGGGTCACCATTACCCGGAATCTATCGTGAGGTAAACGTATACGTGAAGCATGCGGGAAAGCTAGCCGTAAACTGGGATTTGTAAAAATAATTCTCGGTAAATTTCCAAAAAAGGTGAAAGCAAATAAGCTACCTAACTCTAGTGAGGCCTCACTTAGAATATAGGTACTGCTAGTGTATGGGATCCTTACGAAGTAGGACTAATTGCTGAAATCAATCGAGTACAGCGAAGGGGGGCCAGATATGTGATGAGTTGTTACGGCAAAAAGTGCAGCGTTTCCAGTATGTTACATGAGTTAGGATGGGAATCTTTACGGGAGCGTAGATCGAAGTATAGGCTTAACTTACTTAGGAAATTCGAAGAAGATATTTTCTCAGTCGACGTGAATCATATCCTTCGATTACCATCGTACTATGGTAGTCGTGAGTATGAGAATAAAATAAAAGAAATAGACTGCAAAACAGAGAGATATAAAATTTCATTCTTCCCTCGTACTATTAAGGATAGCAACGTTGTTTCAATTGATTGGATTAATGGCGCCGCTCGCTAGGATCACTCATTGCATGTTTTTTTTTCATAGTTCTAACCTTGCATGTATTTGCTCCAGGAATTACTAACCATTAGCAAGTTTTATTTATGAATAAGCAAGTATATTTTGCTAGTATGCGTAATATTTCTATGACCGTGGGGTGTGCTTTTGGCGGTCCTCTCACATGCTGCATGTTGGTGACTTGTCACCTTCTGCCAAGCCCCCAAGAGGTGGCTCCTAGGGTATTATGTAGATGTAGATGTATTCTCTATGGGGCCTAACGAGGGAGAAGTAGCTAATTTCTCTCACTTTGTCGTCACACTTTCCTTTCTTTTAACAAAACCCATTTTACGATGAGATTGACCTATTATTTCCCGAATATGTTTAATCCAAGATATATCATCATTGAGTATAAATCCTAGATATTTCAAAATTTCCCAGAATAGGAGACAAGGAACACCGGCCTTGGAAATGAGGGAATGAATAGTGTTTTTAGTATCCTAACTCGGCATATTCGAGGTAGAGAGTCAGGATGAGATTCTAGGAATAGTATCGTACTGCAAGATCGGAGTGCCATAAGGTCGTCCGTTATTCAACACTCCCCTTACGGGTCCAGCTCACGAGGGAATTACAAAGTGATGAAATACTAAGGGACAGATAGCGCAACATTCCGTAAGCTGACTGCACCTTTTCGCCGTTATCGAGGCACTTTATCCGTCCTTTAGAACGTAGTCTAAATTTTATAAAGCTGAGAGAAAGGTTTTCAAAGTATTTAACTGCCTCTCATTACATTTTCGGCTTCCTTCTTGCCTACAGGATGCCCACGTGAACTCTCTGAGTCATGGAAAATTAGTCCGAGGGTAAAGTAAGCAACGCTAGCGGGGACTTTTGCAGGGATGCTTTAATCCAATGCCAGGTTTTATCAACTTGTCACAAAGTAGAGATAAAATGTGAGAGGGATTGTATGCTATATATACCTCTTGATATCAATTCTTCTAATCACAGGTTATTGTTTGCATTTTTCCTTGCTTTGTCAAGGTAATTAATGTTCCATTTGCCTTGTAAATGATAAAAAAGAGACTAAAATACTTTAATGGAATATTTAACCATAGTTTTCTATTGTGCCCTCAAAACATTAATATTACATATTCATATTAAAAAATGCCAAAAAGAAAATAAGGAAATTTCCGTAACAGTAACGAATTATTCTCATCAATTAGTTTTAAGGTTCCTTTTTCACACAAGCAACACATAACACAGCCAATGGTACACGTGCATCAATTATCAATCTTTATTTTTGTGAACTGGCTGGTTGTGGTGAGTTTTGACTCACCGGGACAGCTCTGTATACGCGCCTTAGGCACTGATATTTAGCGATGATCTGAGTTTAAAATGACACAGACTGCACCCTCAAAAAATCCGACATCATTGAAAATGATAACCATTGACACAATCGCACAATAAGAATGACCATTGCATATAACGTGAATAGATATTTACATAATAACCCACATGCACAAGGATGTCTTATGATGCAATTAAAATTTAAAGAAACGGTGATTGGGGAAATTTTTCATTGTAACACTTAAGATTGAATTAATTTGGATGCTATACACGTAGCCATGGAATCTTATCTTCAATAATGAAAATATCAAAAGAAATTGTTCAAGAGAAGAATGCTGACATATAAGGACTGGAATTAAGAACTAGAAAAACTATTGTGACGCATAGATAGTATCCAATTATCACTTTATTACATCAATAATTTCTGACTTATTTCCACTAATAATAACTCAATGGAAATATTTTACTCAAAAAATGAAAGATTCGAGCATTAGAACGCTAAAGTTATTATTTATGTACTTAATCTACTCCAAAAAGCTAAAAAAAAATGATTCGAAGGCTTAATATATGATTCTCAAATAATGAAAATGCGGTGACTTGGACTTTTTCGTAGATTGATAATCAAATATATTTACCATAGGTACTTGTGATAATTGGCAAATTGCGATAAAATATTCTAAGCCACTCCAAGAAAACATGAATTGGTTTAATTAGTTAAAAACCAAGAAAAGGAACTCCAAAGTCCAACACAGTGGCCATCATGAGAGAACAAACTACGGTGTTCGGTGAAGGTCAACCTTCGGCAGCCTGTGACATCAAACTTTTCATGTTTCAATTACTGAAGAAATCGTGTTTATGACATAAGTCTTTACGAACAATGTGAGTAACCATCCAAACATCAGCATCTCACGCTACTTTTAGAATTAAAAGTCTTAGACATGCAGCTATAGCTGGTATAACACGTTCAAAACAAGGCCTGCCGAGAAACTATCCATGCAAGAAAGAAAAAGCCCTATCCCAAATTAAGCAAAAGCAAGGTTAATGGGTGCGAGTCAAGACAAGGAAGTGGATAGAGAAGAACATGGAATAAGCGACGAGTGCTCATTAATAACTGCATCTTAGTATGATATATTGATTATTAAAAGAGATTGCAGCGTGCAAATGTTGTACCTGATGAGTGGCCGGGGGTGGGAGTCGCCGCCCCCGAGGAGGCCGCCGCCCCCGCGTCCCCAACACCATTCTTGCGGCCCCTACCCTTCTCCGGCGATTTTCTTTTGTTGTCCCTCTTGGTAACTGCTTTTTCTGAGTCCGAAGAGGAGGAGGGGAGAGTGGGCGACGGAAGATTCTCTGCAACAATACACAACGAAGACAACGGTCACGACCTCGGCATCCAGAAATATCCGTAGGAAATTGCATTATGACCGCTATTTACCACGCTTTGGATTATAGAACCTATTCTCGCTCACAATGCAGCCTCCGTTATCTCCCCGACATCACTCTGAGAATGAGTTTTGCTGATAAACTGTTCACGTTCAGCCGATGACACTTTATTTGATGGATGAGTACCTCATTTTTTATTGCAGTTGTATGATGAGTTTTCTAAACAAATACGTCAATTGACTCCAACTACCCTACTTTACAATTCCATGCGAGGAGAGTCAAGGAAGCTCTCTCCTAGACAACAAAAATTTCGTAGTTTATGAGCTACTTTCTCCTAAAATAATAATATTAATTAATTATATATTATGACTAAATGTATTTAAATATTTTTATTTGATTTACATACGTTAAATAAGACTAAATACCTACAAAATAAAAAGGCAGTTTGTTGCATGGCTTATAAAATAACTTAACGGTGAATAATTTAAAACTCTATAACATCGATTATTAAGATAGAAAAGTATATTTGGTCATATTGGTCAATTGTGGCCCGTCGTATGGCCTATCTTTCTTCTCACACTAAAATCTTAACATTAATTTCCACAGATTGAAGTAATGATTTTAACCTGCGTAATATGGAGTTTTGTGCAAAATAGACGACGATATTCAAATCAATTATCCCGTGAAAGTTTCCCCCGCACCGGGAATCAAAACAAGGACCTTTGTCTTTCGTGACTTCACCTTGACTACTTGACAATCCAGGTTAGTTTATTTTCATTGCAATTTGTCCAAAGTTCTGTAGTTCAATTCCCGGTGCATGAAGACTGGCACTGCTCTTTGTTAATTAAAACGGTTGCGTATTGAAGAAAAAAGCAGGGATGTCAAGTGAAACGAAACTAAAATGTTTCGTTTCGACTCGGAGCGAAACGAAAAAACGAGGCCTGGGTTTAGTTTTGTTCCCGCACGAAATTAACCCCCTTTTACTGTCAGCCCATTTCAGGTGGGATGTACGAAGACTGCCAAGGCTATTTCCCGGAATTTGCAACATTTCAGACTTTAAAAATTTTCAGCTACTTTATTTTATTAAATACGTCTATTTTTCCCAATTCTTATGATATAATTATATCTTATAACCTTAGATAGATTATGGGGGTTTACTTAAATTACCGCCGTTGAAAAGACCACAAACACAAAAAAAGTGAAATCAGTCGGGCCTATAAATCGGCCCCTAGCAGTTTTCGCTCAACCAGCGAGGGCCAATATATATATGCGCGGTGGAAGTAGAAGGGTTAAAATCATCTAGGAGTACAATATCGACCCGGGACGAAACATTACTTCCAGGAACAAAACTAAATTAATCAAAACTCCTTTGCTCACAGTTATGTTTCGATCCCAAAAGTTGAGTGGAGGGGGATACGAGGGAATGGTTTCGACCCATTACGTTTGGCATGCGTTAAGAGAGGTTAAAACGTTGAGCCTAAAAATCGAATGGCTAGTTTGCGTTCACCGTTCTCCTGTTAGTGGTAAAAATATGAGTGTCCCTAGCATGAAATGGCGGCAGGCCGAACCTCTACTTCATTCAACCATACTTCGTACTTGGTGTGTGGGTCGAAACTAAACTTTTCGAAGGTGTAGCACGTGGTCCCTCCGGTGCGAAACATTATCTGCGATTCGTTTCGTCCAAAAGTTTTCGTTAAGTTTCGACCCGAAGTAGTTTTGACTCCGATTTCGTTTCGACCCTGATTTTAGCTCCTCGAGTTTAAATCCATTTCGTTTCGTTTCTCCGTTTCGCTCCCGGGAACGAAACAAATGAAATTTTACTGGTTTTTACTTTCGTGTCGTATCACTTGCCATCCCTGGAAAAAATTAGTCTTAGAGCTTTTTTTTCGACAAATGAGAGTAGTCCGGTGCTCATGAGAGGTGAGCCAGGGGCGTAGATGAGAGACGAGGACAGGGGTGGTGGAGACATGGCGTCGAAAGCCGCAATAACACTGAACGTAAAAGGTTGGAGAAAAAAGTACTTCCTCGATAAACTTTGGCGACATGGAGCTATGTCGACCGTCGTCATAATCACCCCAGCATATACTATATGCGGATAAATGCGGTGAGGTCGGGAAGAAAAAATATATTTAAGAGAAAAATTAAAACAGCTTGCACGACGGCCTGGATGCTATGTGAAGAACATATTTCAAAAACCACGGTATAACTTTCATATGCTACGGAAAGCAGGATAACCGGGTGTAAAAATAAAAAAGGTAAGAGATGCCATGGTATAAAGTCGTTTTCTATACCACATAAAGTTCAAAAAGGACACAAAAAGAGGTGATAAACGTAGCGGGATAAAAAACATGAGCATTTACTTGGAATGATTCCATGAATATTAAAAATTCTACTTGGCAATAGAATGGAATTCAGCAGTAGGTAGGTAAAGTATGAAACGAAAAATATCACAAATTTTTTTGTAAATGGGGAGAATTTTTGCAAACTCACAGAAATTCTGATAGTTTAGGATTGCCGCTGGAAACTAGGTCGACATAAAGCCTGTTTGATATGTCCGTAATAGCTAAGCCACATTTACGGTGTCTACGTGAAAACTCACCTGTATCTCTCTTTATTTATTTAATGTTGCTAAACACCCCAAAAAAAACCTGCGTAAAGCACGACCATGAATTAGTTACATGAGACAGGTCATTGCGAATATGAAAGAGAAGATAAACGTTAATATAAAAAGGTTAGCTGACAAGTGAGAAGAGCAGAGAGAATGATTTTAATGGCTCAAAATGCCTCTCTCTTGGAATTTTCACTATTAAAATACTAAGTGACGTTACATATTGAATTGCAGTGAAAATAATAATTCATATGGGGAAGGATAGTCTTGTTTACTCCATCAAAAAGGTTACATCTGTATTTTACTTTTTACCGGGAAGTTTAGCTAAAAAGTTAAGGGAACGCATGAAGTGATTCACGTGCATATTTAACGGGGAGGAATAACTTTTTGTTCGGCTATATTTCAAAGTTATTTTTTCCTATTTTATCAATGTCATTCTAGTTAACTCATACCACAGTCTCAATGACTAGCATCGTGTATTTGTTTTATATTTTCGCGAAGAGCAGAAGAGTTAATGAACATCGATGCCTTTGATCTTCGTAGCCTTCAATTTCACGGCGGGTAATTAACCGCAATGTATTTTCAATCACTGCGTAGGGCAAGCTCAAGCTTTGGTATCATCATACTCAAGCGCAGGTCACAAAGCTTTCCCGAAAAGTTCAATCCAGGCCAATAAATCAAAATTTCAAACGAAATATGGCTAGATTGATTATATTGATCAGTTTTGAATTGAGCAAAAAAAAACACATTTTAGAGTTTTACGACCGCAAGCCATCCTTAGATAAAATATAACGCACGATTTTTCATTTGCAAGATTCCCATTAAATCTAGTGATCTGTCCATAATAATGGCCGAATCGTGAGACTTTGATACTAGTCTGAAAATAGAAGTAATTTTATGCAATGATATTAATTGAAATCGGTCCATATCGAGCGTATACACTTGTTCAAGTTGAAAAATATGGAAATAAAATGGAAACGGAAATAATAAACAATTAGGAAAAACAAGGTCGTACGAACGATGCAAAAATTTAAGCAAATAATGCACGTAAAAATGAGAAATAAAAGAATTTTTTATTTAAAACTTTCTGGAAACTATGTGAATAGCTAGTAAGTCCCCAAAAAGAGACCTCCTTTTCAAACTTATTATTATAATGTAAAAATAATACAGAAACCATAAATTCGCTTTGCTAAGCGTAATTGTTTTCTTTATTAGAAAATGACACTAAATAAATAATGGTTAGATGAAGACAGTGCAAACATGAGGAATCCGGCGATGGTGTAGTCAAAGTAACAAAAATCGGCTTTTGTGGAAAACTAATATTGTACCAATGCAAAACGAGAATTACATTTTCCTAGGCAATAATGCCGGCCAAGAATTTTAAAAGATATATGAAACCCTTATCAATGTTTCTAATGCCAAATACATGCCCTAAATGTATGATATCACGAACATGTGGCTTATTCAGGGGTGAACCTCATCCTTCAAAACCATGGGTATCATTCGCACCAACCGTGAGAGAAATCCGTTGGAGAGAGGTATCACGTCATGTACGCAAGAGGATGCACACCGCCATATTTCCCCATCACCATAACATTGGGCTCCTTCAACGCCTCTCCGACTTCCACTTATGCACCTTTATTGCGGCATGGCTATGAAAGGGCCGACCTTATTGGTTGCCGCCGAACTGACTACGGATAGCCGCCCGCAAAAGAAGTTGCCCTGCAATCTCCTCCGTCCCCGAACGCAATCCCTATCAAGTGTAGAGATGCACACCAACCCTGTGGCATCCAAAGGGTGCAGAAGTACCCGCACCGGAGCGCAGGAAAAAACGACAAGGGAAACGCAAGGTCCAATGAAAAAACATCAACTGACCACTGTTCAAATTATTATTTCAAACTCAGAGAGTATTGATAGAAAAAAAATCCGTTTCGGAAAAGTCTAAACCAGCGGTCCCAACCTTTTTTTCCTCCCATACCCCTCTATATGTTTATAACTAATATTGTACCCAAATAAATGTAATGTTCCCAATTCATTTCATAATTTCACTACGGGTAGGTGTCATTTTCATTTATAAATAATTGTATACACAGAAACTTTCTTTTAAATATCCCATACAATATGCATACATATTTTCTGATTTACACTTAAGGCGTACCACTTTTGTCAGGGCAGTATTAGAGAACGTAGCGTCCGCCATTACCAATAATTTTCGGCGTAACCCCGACTGGTTCGCCGCGTATCTCCAAGGTGTACGCGTACCACCGGTTGGCAAACGCTTGCATAAATGCATTAATAGATTTAGAAGCACATATATATATGGAATTATTTGTCACTCACCATGTAATCGTTCGAATAATAGTGGCCTTTTCAAGGTAATTCTAACCAACTACTAGAGAATACTGGAAATGCTACCAGCTATTTTCTACTTATATATCTACTGATTTTTGGGAAAGTACATGAAAGTTATAGCTTATGACCTATCCTTCAATTAACGAAAAAATATTGTCGTCTAGAAAGCTAAACATACATTTTTCGACTTTCGTTAACTTTTGCAGACCTACACTAATGCCCAAGTTAGCGTTTGCAGCTAACTTAATGGCTGAAGGCCCTGTTGTTTCAATTTCGTAATTAACTAGTATAAACACCATTATTGACAAAATAAGAGAAAATGAATTGTTATTATGACTGCATGAATAAAATAAGATATTCCCTTGATAAAACATTGTAAGAATTAGATCATTTGTATCGCATATTTGTAAGGATATAAAAATGCCTGGGGATGAAAAATATAGAAAAAAAGGAAAACTAGGAAGCTATGACGTATTGCGCCCTTTTCGAATAGAATTTAATTACCATAGCACAGAGTAGATATATACAGAGGGGACATTAGATGGCTGCACCATAGGTTTCTCTGTAATGAAAAATGCGCACGGCGGCCATATTGAAAATAAGTAAAATTATGCGGTACATTCAAACCAAATTGTGCTAAAGACTTATCATCCACCGAAAAAAGAGGATTTCAAATTCAAAGTAGCCTAATTATTTCTTTATTAATAAAGGTAGAGCAAGGAACGCCAAATCGCACGGCAATTAAAATGTGAAGGAAACACAAAGTGATGATGATATACTTTCATAAGTTGACAAATGCAGTGCACTTATTTTTCGTGACTTTAAAAAGATGTAACTAGAGTTATCTGGTGACTATATTTTTCCCCCTTAATATATTCCAGCTAAAAATTAGGTCCATACCATCTGCTTACCTACCCACCATCAGCTTTACCCTTCGAAAGATTGACTGATAGCATATAATGTGATATCGTGGATTTCTACACTGGATTTTGCAGTTTTTTCCTGGAGCAAAATTTTAGAATTTTATTTACTGAATTTATGGGGTTCTTAAAGATGTGTTTACTTAAGAAATGCTATCAGAAAAACAAAAAAAGTAAGCTTAAAAGTAAAAATAATTGATTTACCCCAGAGTTAGAAAGCATTAGAAATAAAATTATTTCCTTACACTGATCTTATAAGATGAAAATGACAGAAAGCTACTGTTACAATTACATGGAAAGAAACAGGGAAAATTAAGGGCTCTCTGAAGCAGTCTATATCACTGGATACTTTCAACAAATTCTTTATAATCTGTGGAGGATATCATTACCAACTATACTGACCAAAGTAACGCTCTTTAGCTGCTAAGAAAAAAACTGAAAGTAATCACCAGTTTCATTAGAAGTGGATAACACCCTGTGAAGTCATAACAATAATAAATTCACTTAATATCTCAAACTCCAAGGAAATATATGGTCTTTATAACAACTTACACAAGAGTATAAAAGAAAATGTTGCCGAACCACTCTGCATTATTTTCAATACATGTCTTCAATCAGGGGTCTTTACTATGTTTCCTGGATATAGATAGTTACTTATACCACTTATTTTATAAGAGCGCGACCCGGGTTTCAATGAGTAATCATCATCATCAGGCGCTAATTATAATTTGTTTATCTTAAACAAATTATAATTAGCGCCTGATGATGATGATTACTCATTGAAACCCGGGTCGCGCTCTTATAAAATAAGTGGTATAAGTAACTGTCTATATCCAGGAAATAATGGAATACCACATAGTTAACCAAGAGTTAGTGAATTTTGGTCTTTACTATGTCTCTCAAATATTCAAGAGTGATCCACATCCACAAGAAAGGGGCTAAGGATAACCCTCAGAATTATCATCCAATCTCCATGATACCAGTCTTGGGCAAAGTTTTTGAAGCTCTGATCAAATCCCAACTATATCTTTTCCTAGAAAACAATAGTCTGCTCTTTAATTAACTGCTACACCTGAAGATGACCAGAATAAGGAAATGCTAAATGAACTAAAAGAATCAAAAGCATACAGCATTATATACAGAAGAGGTGTTATGATATATTAAAAACTTCTCACTTCTAAGTTCACATTCCATTCCGTACGTACCCAATGGGTGTATAGGAGAGATTATATCACATACTCTGTCAGCAAATGCTCCATTCTTCCTGAAGCGCATACAGTAAAATAAAACTATACCATACTTTATAAACCTCGTCTTTTTGCGAATAATGAAAGGATGAGGGTAGAAGTAAACAAAACAAACCACAAAAATAATCACAACCCATGTTATTTAAAACATATGAACATTTATTTTAATCACAATGACAAGTTTCAGTATTTTCAATTTACATATAGAATTTTACATCACACCAACAACATTCACCTTTGTCAGCTTTCTCACTTTTCTAACATTTCCTTTTACATCACTGTTCATTGCCTTGAAACCATGATACAGCTTCATTCTAATGAATAGTTTTTTTAGAAAGTCAATAGGAAAGCTTGGACAGGGCAACTCCAAAGGTATGCCTTCCATAGCATTCAATATCTTGCTCCCTAACTCAGGGTTCCAAAAAAGTTTGGGGAATTTTTTTTCAAATGTGTCATTCATTTGAGATATGAATTCCACGAAGCATTCATTAGGCATCAATAATCCTCCAAAGGAATCTTCTACATAAGATTTATTCATGCAAAACATCTGAGAAGCATCAAACATTACGTTTCTCTCATTTGAGTAACGCATGCATAACTCACAAGAATGCTTCTGAAGGCATTTCCTAATTAAGTAGCCCGAAACATAGACTTCAGCATTTTGTTGAAGCAACTTGTGCCTATAATCATGTGTCTCGACACGTAAAATTGGGAGCTTACTTGGTGTACCAGTGCTCCTGGAGATGTACCTTGAAATACTTTCCACACTTGTTAGAAATGAACTCATGTCAGTCAAACAATTCCCATTATCTAATTGATCCCTTAATGAGGTCAGCAGAAGCTTTTTATATGCGGAAAGGAAGGCTGCGGCAGATGGATGATCACAATTTCCACCCTGCTTCCTTATATCTCCAAAAAAGTTCTCGAGTGGGTCTTGATTGAGCCTACGAGTCATTAAAAATGGATTCCCACCCGAATCAAGGATTCTTTGCCACAAGCCCATGACAGCTGATATTGATATCTGCCACCCATATAAACATTTCACTCTCTTTGTGACCCATCCCCCATCCTTACATCTCACTTTAATGTTTTTAATTAAGTCCAGTGCCTCTCTCAGGAAGAGAATATGAGGAGAGTCTGCACACATAGCAGAGCGATATGGTTTTTTTGAATACAAGTTGGAACTGTTTAGACAATCAAAAAGCTTATCAAATAGACCCAATAACTTAGCAGTTCCCAAAGCAGAGGAAGGCACTGTGCCCAAGCGAACATGAGTCTCAATTGCAGCAGCCACTGTGTTACTCATTGCCTTTGCTGCGAATTTTACTTTCATCTTCATAAAGTTATTTGGGCTAATAATTGATTCATTCAGTTTGACAGCTAGCCTCAAACTTTGCTGCTTGTCTATATCATACATCTTAATGACATCCTTCCACGATGCCACCTGGTCATTGAAGTGAAAATCATGGATCATCAAATTATTCCTCACAGATTTTAGGAGATGAGGGACATCATATATGTAAAATATCTGTTCCTCATCAATGAAAAAGTATGGCTTGGAGGATGTTACACCTAGCATACCAGTCAACTGCTGGAAATTAGTGCCCATGTCTGACACTACAGCATGCACTCTTAATCCCAGAGAAAATAGTCCCCTAATGGCATTAAGCAAAATTAATTTTACATCAACAGCTGGACAAGCACCCTTAATAAGGAAATACCCTATAGCTTGCTTCCAGTTAACATGAATACCTCTAACCATTAAAACTAACACTGAATTGGCAATGGTGGCACCTCTATTACCTTCCCCCATGTCAACAACACCTATGACTTCATCTTTACTGATGTTATAATACAAATGAGGCTTTAATGACATCTCATCAATGCACAATACACAATGTTTGGATAAATCACCCATCATATTAATCTTCATGTGCACATTTTTCATAACCCAGTCAGAAATACCCGTGGTTACCGGGAGATTGCTTAGAATTCGGCGAAGAGTCCTCGGTGAAGGTAGTGGAACGAAGTGACTTACATAAGATTATGTCTGTGGGCTCAAAAAATAAAGTCCCAAAGACATGGACTTTACCTTATTCTTTTTGCCAGATGAAGGTTTCTTTCCTTTCTCAAACATCATCACAAAATCCTTCAATTTCTTAGGCAAATACCTGTCACAGATAGACTCCAATGTATTCTCTTCCCTTAAAACCTTCACCTTGTCCATCAAATCTTCATTCTTCTTCTTTAACCGATGTATTTCAACCCTCTGCCTATTGATGACTTTCTTTAACTTGCTGATGGTATCACTGTCGTCATCACCGGGGCTGGATCCTGGTAGATCATCCACATTGACTAGCATGATATCGTCAATACCCTTTGGTGGTTGTTCAGCATCTATAAACACACAGATAAAGAATTAATTAAGGGCTCATGAGCATGCATTAGTTCTTAATGAATCATACACATTCCACAAAATATCTTTATTTTATATTTATTTATATTTCTTTTAAAAATAAATAAATATAAATAAAAGTTGAATACTTAGTTATCTCAAGGCAAAAGAAACCATAACAAATAAAAGCAAATGCATTTAATCCACATGGGAACTATCTTACTCACGAGTTAAATATTTTATTTTTATATCGTATCCAGCAAAAATACATATCCAAGTGAAAGAAAAACAAACTTATAGTAATTTTTATGAATTGCCGCTTCAAATATGTGGAAAATCCTTCAATAAACGCGCTTTCCAACTGTATCCACAGTGTCAGAATAACCTAACTGATGCACAGTTTACTTTAACGGTACTTGAATTGGTAGAAACTTGCAGAAAATTAAAAGCCGATTAAAAAATGTAATATTGACGAATTATAATGCACACATCGATTACTCCCCCATGAAAAAATTGTATAAACCTGTTTCAAAATTTTATACAATTTATACAATTACCATGGTGATTGTATAAATTGTATAAAATTTTGAAACAGGTTTATACAATTTTTTCATTGGGGCTGTTACTTATGCAGTTTTAGGATATAATCCAATACAAAATAATATGATCATTTCACATCGGTAGAGTAAACAGAAGTATTGTTAAACCAGCCCGAACGTTGTTCGTCCGAATAAATAACATTTTGAAATATAAATAAATGGAAAAATCCATTGCAACTGACCTTTTATAACCTCCGCTCCAGTAACAACACATTCTCTAGGCTTTGGTGGCTTCCTTTGGCTCGCCACGGTCGGTGGAGGATTTGGCACATCAAAGATACTGGGTACCGCATGGCTATGCAGTCGGTTTTTCAAAAAATTCCGGAACATTACCCCTTCGAAGTGGACACTACAAATCCGGCAGTTATTATGTAAATAACTGACAGTCCTGTTTTCCAAATCCGACCGACGACATCGAATCACCCATTCCTTGGACCTGCGCCAACACCACAAATTCTTATTAACTTTTTCGACAATTTCATTTCACATGCAAAAAAATACTCGAATATAAGTTTAGTTTCTTCGATCAGCATTGTAACTCAGAAAAAAATGAAATTACTTACCTCACAGGGTCTTTGGGGAAACTGAAGAAACTCAACTTTGCTCCCGTCATGCCCGCATTATTTTTGCAGTTAATGGCTGAACACCAAGCAAAACCTTTTCTTCTCGTCTTATTTTCCACTTCGTTCATTTTCAACGTTTCTTTAAAACACTAGCACACTACGTGAAAGCATTCAAGAGTGGAGGAATAAAACAAAAATTGGACGACAATGCTCCACGCCAAGCGCGAATGATAGCAACTCAAGCCACGTATCCTTATTTAGAACATGGTGAAATGCGCAATGAGCTTATTACCGCCTTCAGCCGTTTTGTCCTCTCTGTATATCCCTACTCTGTGACCATAGAGTCGACCAGGAAAGGATATTGAGAAATAAATTGTTAAAAATATTGCGAGAAAAGCGATTTGGCAAAGGGGTAGCCGGTGAAAATTGAATCGCAATAAAAACAAAATCTGTGGAGAGAGAAGAGAGAGCTTTTGGTCGGAGGATGCAGACACAGAAGTAGCCCTTGCCCCTTCAAGTTCCACTTCAGTGGCCCTTTGGTACTGGCTGCGTGGGTGAGCAATACAGCCTTCTCTTCCACCTCCACACCATCACAACATTCCACACATGGGGAATGAGAGATGGGCACGGACGGTTTTATTCCATCTTTCGAAAAAACTCGCAGGCAGCGTGTTCGGCCGAATATTAAAGTTTGGAGTGCAAAGTTTTTGAGCACAGCGAAAGAGAGGGAATGTTGGATGGTCCATTGGCAAGGATGAAATTCGAGACTTCAGCCCACACTACTTCCATGATTTCCATTTCTGCAGCCCTTCCACAACTCTTCTCAATCTTTGGAAGGCACGGACCGAGATCATATAGTAGCTTCGAAGACATAGCGACCGAATTTTTTAAATTTAAAATCATCCTAAATTTTTTTTGCAAATGAGAGCTCCCTTTTTAGCGAAAAATACACAGAGAAAAAAAATCATTCTCCTTGACCGGGATTCGAACCGGGATCCTCCGATTTCCGGTCGAGCGGTTTAACCAACTATCGAGGCGTCATTCTCCTCTGAGGAAATTTCTCAGAGAATTCTCTGAGAATTCTTCTGAGAATGACGCCTCGGTAGTTCTTTTTCGGTAATTCATTTTACCTTAAAATTGGCAGAAGAAGGCAAATTTAAGATTTAACAACTTGACGGGAAGAATAACGATTACTGGAAATTCTTAATGCAATTAAAAGAACGTAAGGTATATAATATAGAAGCCGTACTCAGAAATAATATCGCTTTGCGCACCTGTCCCATACGGTAATATCACAGCCGCGAAGAAATCAAGAGAAGTGAAATTGGAAGAAAATGAGAGAGATAATAAGTGAACAAATTCTACGACATCAATGAATCTCGCTGCGAAAGCCTACGTTCCAAGAGAAAGACGAGATATATCACTGAAAGAATCAAATTGGAGCTGTTGGAAATAGTTAAAGGTTTCTTCACTGCTCACAAAATGTGGATTGCTCTCAAAAATAGATACGAGTAAAGTCATTCTAATGCCTTGGCCTGGGAGTTTCAGTTTGCTATAAACACTATTGTTGTCAACGTGGGCGCCGAACATCTTTTCTTCAGTCGCGGCGGCCGATCGTTATCCTACCCGGCGGCTATTCGAAGTAATCGGAGTGGATTGCTGCATTGCTCACTCTTTCTTGTGCTATACCTTTGAACCCAACCCAACTCTCTTCTTTCAAACGCCGAGATAATACGTCGTTTACGAGTACAAATTGTTAAGATTTCCGAAAGAAAGAAAATTATGAAACTTTAATGTTTTAGCGGACAATGCCAGTTTTTCTCGGTGTTTGACGTCACAATCTTTTAGCCTTTTACATAACTGCGTACGTCCGATGCTAATTTCCTTTTATTCCTTTGTTGCGCTAAGTATTTTTCTTAAAATTAAAAAACAGGATTAACTAAGGTTGATTAATAGACGTGAGAAATATATGTATTTTTTTGGTCTTCAAAGCTAAAGATAAGTTCTATTGTTCGTTCACCTCGTCCACTTAAATTCCATGATGATTCAAGTTCCATAAAAATCTTTGCTATAATTTTTGATTAGAATTCCCCAGGTTCCCGAGTCTTGTAATTGTGGATAGAAAGTATGTACTTTTGCTACCACGCAAGTGTGTTGCGAAAGGCAATTTTCTGCAGGCAGTAACATGGAGACGTGAAAACCTGCTGCCTGACGACGTAGACAAATTGATTTTTCCACGCGAGATTTTGAAAGGATCAAATATTACATGATTCATTTCTAGAGGTTAATTCATTTCAATTGTGCCTATGGAAGACACTCTTTAAGACACATTAACGTCCATTTATCTCATAGTTCTGACACATTTACCGTCAAAATTCATCATTATCCTTTCCCTTTTACATCAAGCTAAGCATTCAGAATAAAAAATTCCTATTCGGATCGGAAAAATGAGAATACATTAAAGCATGCATTGTTGTATTGCCTGGTCCAGAAATGCGCATACTCGACTCGACTCGGCTCGATACTCGCGAGTAGTTTTCAACTCGACTCGAAACTCGATTCGAAACTCGACTTGAAACTCGACTCGAGATCAAAAAGTGCTACTCGCACATCCCTAGCATCCATCACTTTAAATTGTGTTGAAAAAGTTTCCAGACTTCCATGACTCAAAAATGTTACCACTACAAGTCCACAACTAGTTAAAACCATTCAACCACTCATTTCCTCCACAGCAATTATCTTCTATTTCTCTTCCTCTACTTCCCTAGAAAAATTATAACTTGAGAGAGGCTCGAAAAATATAAAAAAAGGAAACGAGAAGCCTCTTGATCTGAAGTGGGAAAAAAGAACACATATCAGAACCCGTTACCGCCAAAAAAAAAAGAAAATAAATTTATTCTCCAACTTAGGGCGCACTTATTTTGTTACTTTTCTTCGATAGCCCCTCTTTTTTTTATGATAATAAAATCAGAAATCGTAGGAAATATGTAAATCCAAGTCGGTATAATTAAAAGTCAATCCTTGTGAAAATAGTGATAATACGAGGGTGGTTTGAAAAGTTCTCCAAATGAAATAGAAAAAATGTTTTTACATCACTGAAACTTATTTTATTTTTCAATTTAGTCTCCTTATAGATTACTAAATTTGGTCCAACGATGTTCTATGCCTTAATCCCATCTAGAAAATGAGCTTTCCCTAGGCCTGCAAAATAGTTGTCAACTCCGGCTATCAGCTCTTCATTTGAAGTTAATCATTTTATCCACCATGTCCACCATCAAAAAATTTCAGTTTTGGAAACAGATGGAAGTCTAACGGAGGCACATCAGGTGAATAAAGCGGAATTGGCAACAATTAATACCATAGTTCGTGTTATTTTGCCATGGTGACAGCACATATGTGCAGGCGCGCATTGTATTGATGAAAGATGACTTTCTTCCTCGCTAAATCTGGCCTTTTTTCGCATATATTTTGTTGCAATTAGTCCAAGAGTTTAGCATAGTATCCTCTAGTGATTGTTTGCCTAGTAAGGAGACAATCTATGAACCGAATCCTCTTCACATCCAAGAACTATGATGTCACGACCTTTCCAGTCGAAAGAATTGTCTTTACTTTCTTTAGTGGTGGATAATCACCATGCTTCCGCAGCTTTGGCTGTGTTTTTGTCTCTGGGGAATAGTAATGGACCCAAGTTTCATCTTTGGTCACAAACTGGTGCAAAAAAACTTGTACGTTTTCCCTAAAACGGGTCAAACATTGTTCCGATATGTCCATACTCATGCGTTTTTGATCCAGCGTCAAGAGTCGCGGCTCTCATCTTGCAGATAATATTTTCATTTCAAATTTTCCGTTAAAATATAATACATAGATTTGTATGACATCTGGCAAGCAAGAGCAACTTCACCCACTTTCAATTGGTGATCCTTCATTACCATTTTGTGCACTTTTGCAATGATTTCTAGAGTAGTGACACTTCTTGGCCGACCTTTGCGCGGACCATCATCTAAGCTCCCCCGACCGAATTTAAATTCTTTTGTCCTCTTGGCAACAGTTGACTATGAAGGAGCAGAGTCCCCTAGTGTATTCCGGTTATCAGCATGAATGTCTTTTGCTTTCATACCTATTTTTACGAAGTACTTAATCACTGAACGAATCTCGATTTTTTCCATCTTCGCAAATCACTATGCAGGGACAATAAAAAAGTCATGTCACCGACACAGTTTTTTTCCACGAGCATTGACGTGGCATGTTTTTACAGCGAACAGTCCCATGGATATCACGTGAAAAGTTCGTTGCACCAGCGCTGACAAATCGTGGTGATTACGAAGAACTTTTCAAACCACCCTCGTAAGAAAACTGTCGCACCTAAACCGTCAGGAGTGATACTGAGCTATTTGGACGTGCAATATTTTCTATGTGTACAAATAAGAAAAGAAACTGAATTTTGACTAAAATAATATGCTACACATATTGAATTCATGCCATGGATAAACATAACTGCCAATACCTTTATAGCCATTAAAAAAAGAAAGAAAACTCGTACCCTCGTAAGAAAACTGTCGCACCTAAACCGTCAGGAGTGATGTTGAGCTATTTGGACGTGCAATATTTTCTATGTGTACAAATAAGAAAAGAAACTGAATTTTGACTAAAATAATATGCTACACATATTGAATACATGCCATGAATAAACATAACTGCCAATACCTTTATAGCCATTAAAAAAATAAATAATACCATAAATTGGCAGTGCATCCAACATTTTAATTTTGAGAAAAAAGTTCCCAGGTTTTCATGAATCCAAGATTTTACCAGTACAAGTCCATAACTAGTTCAAAATATTCAACCACTCATTTCCTCTTCAGCAACTATCTCCTCCTCCACTCCGCTAGAAAAATTAGAACTTGAGAGAGGCTCTTAAAATATAAGAAAAAGAAAATGAGAAACCTCTTGATCTGGAGAGGGAAAAAAGAACACACATCAAAACCCGTTACCGCCGAAAAAAAATTAAAGGAAAATAAATTTGCTCTCCAACTTGGGGCGCTCACAAGTTTTGTAATTTTTCTTCGATCTTCCAACCCCTCTTTTACTCCTTACCACTCTTCCAACCTCACCCTACTTGACAGAGCGCAGCCTTTCCTGCTGATGCAACGTCCCCCCACCCTCGTCTGGCTACCGAAGGGCGCGCAACACTCCATATCTCGGATATGAAAACGGGTGGAGGGACGCAGGGATTCATGCTACCCTCTTATAAGGGTTTCTCCCCCTCCCCCAAAGAAAACTTATTCCGCAAACACTCGTCCCTCACACATGTACGTACTTCAACCCCTTTTTTAGGGTCTAGCATATTCCTCCGTTTCTATTTCAGTTTTGTCAAATAAATTACATTACCGCCTTTTCAAAATTTTACACTATAAATAAAATAAATGCAATGGTATCAGGAAAATATGTGGCTAGATTATAGAAAACGTAAAATATATACCTCGGTCTGCATGAAAGCTTCGTCGATTAAATATATTTCCAGTTCCCACCCCTTTTTCAAAATTTCATACAATGCTGAAAACAAATAGTGGAATCAGGAAAATATGAAGATAGATAAAGAATCACCTCGATCTCTAGATACATTTTCACCCCTTCTTCAAAATTTTATACTATAAAGAAAATAAATACAATGGGATCAGGGAAATACGAAGCTAGATTAAAGAAGACGTAAAAAATCTACCTCGGTCCATATGTAAGCTTCGTTAAGTAAATGCCTTTTCTACCCCTTTAAAAAAAATACACAATACTGAAATGTATTACCATGAAATCAGGAAATTATGAAGCTAGATTAAAAAATGCAATTATCTCTAAATAACTGAGAGATATTTGATATTGATAAATACAATGGAATCTGGGTAAAATAATGCTAGATTACGCTAAACGAATGTCGCTCACTAACCGAGATAATTTTTGCAAATATAATGTTTTTCGAATAAAATATTGAGAAATGAGATCGATTGTCGACGAGTCCACTTTGTGGACACTGTAATAAAATACAAATATCCTCAGTAATTTTCCGTTAACACGTCATTATCAAATTATAATGACGCGTAAAATTTGAAGCCGGTTGAGCGAATAAATTAGAGTGGAAAATTACAACGGTTGTCTGTATCTTATTGAAAAAATGGCATCTCATACCAGGTAAAAGACCGCGAAAGTAATACTAAGCGGAGACACTTTTAAATTTCCGTCAGGCGCAATATTGGAAATTCTGCGTTCAGGCGCAATGTGCCTGACAGGCGCAGATGTGAAAAAAACTATTATTAACTCTTAGGATGGCTCCGTTTAACCTTTTAAGTTTTAAGAAACATTATTAGTGTAAACGTACATGTAAATGGTGTCTTATTTGCTATGTACGTACCCCTTAATATTATATGTATTTAATATTTGCAGTGTATATATGAAATTATGCTCATGGGAATTCAATCTCGTCAGGTGTTTTTTCAATAACATGAAACCGTTGTGATATACTGCTCGGTACTTGTAGTTAGTAGGAAGGAGAACCAGGGATACGCCATGAATTGTCACCTGTTCACTATCCCTGGACCAACAATGCTCACCTTCGCTAATCAAATGGGAACTGATGTGTCAACGTAGCTCCTTGCCCTTCATCAATCCATAATCTCAGCATTAATAATAAAAATATTACAGTGTTTAATTAAAACTAGGTATTTTTAAAGATCGATTGAAACATTCAATGTATTTACTTCGTTTTCTTTATTTTCTCAGTTTAAATAAAAAGAAGTTAACTGTAAGCTTTTAATTATTTCACTGTTTTTTGCGAATTCGTCTCTCCATAAGCCTCTTCAACGTGAAGTATTTTTCCATACCGGGGTGGGTGACTCCCGTATGCGCCAACTATGCTTTGATACTGTTTCCCCTTTTCTCTAAAAACCTTACCTCTCCACCCATCCCCTTCCTACACCCTCAATAGTAGAATCCCGCAGGATACTCAAAACGGAAGGGGGCAAAGAGAGCGGCAGGTCTCTCCCCTTGGACTTCTCGGCGAATGCAATTAGAACTTTCACGAGAGTTGTACTCGCTACTCATCCTTCCTCTCCCCCTTACATTCCCATCTCTTATTTCCTTCTTTTCTCTCTCTCTCTCTCTCCCTACACTTGGCAACAGTACCGTGGATGAGGCCCGTGAGAGGATTCGGAGCCGTTCGTTCAACCCTATACCCACCCATACCACACACTTGGCCCTCTGACTCTAGAGGAAATACAAATATTTCTGCAAGTTTTATGGCAGCAGATACTTAATGTGCGTTAAATGAAAAATGATTCATGCACATGTATCCTAAAAGAAGATAATAAATACAATGGAATCAGATATATACGAACCTAGATAAGGTGCAAAAATTATCGATCACAAACTCCTAGAAGTTTTACAAATATTGAGATATGAGATCGACTGTCGTCGAGTTCAGTTTGTGGAAATTTATTGTAATAAGACACAAACCGCCAGAGTAAATTTTCTTTTACAAGTCATTATCAAACGGTATTGACATATAAATGTTAACAATGGTTGAGTGATAAACTTAGTTAGTGTGGAAAAAATACTATGGCTCCTAGTACCTTATTGAAAAGTTAGTATCGGATGCCAGTTAAATGACTGAAGAAATAATATCATGCAGAACTACTTTTGAATATCAAAGCAATTACTGAATATTTTACACTGAAGAAGCTCATCCTCGACTCAATGTTTGGAGAGCCGTATAATTTTTTTATTAATTCCTGCGGTATATGATGAATAAATGATTTTTGTCCTTCCATTCTCAGAAAACGCTTCATCTAAAAGTATTAACGTATTTTTTTCCAAAAATTATCTCATCTTGAAATGAGTAAAATTATTAATATGACCATTTTTATGGAAATCGGAAATTATTTATTTTCTGTTAGTGCAATGGGAGTCCATAATTTATAAATTAATGTATTCTAAAACAATTTCTGGCACACTTCATAGTATTTTCCAAATATGGCAATAGTAAATATTTTAAGGAAATGTCCGTACAACGAATGTGCAATCATCATTTTTTTGTACTTATACATAAATTTTATTAATCAATAAACTGTAGTAAAGAATATAGCATATTTATATACTTTAAAAAATAATAGGTGAAGGGTTTTTTTAACGTATTTAGAAAATTTGATTGATATGATTCTCCTATAAATAATACAGTGAAACCCCTTCATTTACGGACACTTACGATCATCGTTAATGAGCCTTTAAGTGAGTAGTGTCCGTAAATAAACCTCATTTTTACGCGTAATATTGCACCGCAAATATTATAGTGCAGGAATTTAAGCAAGCTGAATGAAATCCTTTAGTTTAAAAAACTGTCTTTTGTTTAATTTTTTGGGCAGCCCATAGCGATGGCGTCCGTAAAAGGGTAAAATTTTGCCTAAAAAGTGACCTTGTCCGTAAGTTCGATAGTACTTATACCAGAGTTTCGATCCTCATGCAAGTGCATATAATTCTGCTGGGAAATAGAATACTGTTTTTAAGTTAGTGCTTTCCGTAAATAGAAATTTTAGTCTATATAATGTCTTCCACTGTTCCGATGAGTAATACAAAGAGCGAAATAGTATAAAAATCACATAATTGGTAACAATAATAATACAATATATTGTCGTGATCCGACTGTTGCTCTGTTGCTATGGCCCTCCTCCCTATGGGCAATATTCGGCAACCTTCGCCTTTTCCATTCTATACGCTTTTTCGCGACCTCCGACCCCTAGCAGCGAGTAGCTTTTCTCACACTTTCTATATTTGGCCCTCCAATTGACAGTTCCCACGGATAAAGGACTCCTGAGGCTGAGTGCTATTTCTAAAAGATTCGCCTTGCGTATTCTCTTGTAACGGCGCTCATTAATTTTTCGCCTACCCTCTGAAATCGCCGACGCCTATCATAAACCGCGAGACCACAATATCCGGCTAGCGTCCGTGAAACACTCAACACTCGCCTCTGACGTCAATCTAACCCTCGCCATTTTAGGTACCTAATGAATTTATATAGAATACGGTTGACTTTCAAAAGGTCGTGGGAAACTACGCATTTATTCTTTTACACGTGTCGCCCGACCCGTGGAATATTCCAGAGAGGGTTCCCCTATATATAGATAAAATCAGAGACGCATAACTCTCACTCTCACTGTTACTTTGCTACACGCCGAGACGCTATCATCTGGACGACCAACCGATCGTCAGCCACGTTCAGAGCGACTTACATCGCGAGACTCCGTCTTCATCACGAGCCAGCCGCTCAGCCTTCTAGCCGTTTAGTTCTTCGCCGTCTGCCGCTATGTACTTTGACGAGTGAGCCAAACCTATGTTTAATATGTACTTATATTAATTGTCATTAGATGGACTTTACTTAAGAAATGGGTTTGTATTCTTTAATGATGACTGCCTCTGAGAATTAAGATTCCTGTCCATCTCGAGCTACGTACCGAACCCCCTAGTATCGTGTCTTTTCGAGTTCATGACAATATCAAAAGAAGGAACGAGGCCCATTGATGCTCCACGATTAATTCCTCCTGCAGATTCCTTTGCTCTGCCAAATATATTTTTCCTCTTCTTCTCCACTTGATTTCTTCCATTCTGAAAAATGATCGCGCCTCCACCCTTCACTCAAATCACATTGGAAATCCATCCTCGCGCATCTCATTTCATTTTTATTATTCTGAAAAACATCCATTAGTCCTACGGGCCACGGGGGAATATTCGTTAAGGGCCCGCTTTTTCAACCCTCTTCGTTTATCGCCTCCAAGGGAGAAATAAATACTCCGTTTCCACCCATGCCTTCCGGCAAATAGTTTTACCGAAGCTCTTTCCACACACTGCTCCAGGCGTTGCGCTATCCCCTTCGATATTCGAGCGGAATGGTCCCACTAGAGATTAAAAAAAATGATGTAGCCGTAGATGCACTAATTTCATGACTAAATTTACGATCTGATATTCGATTCCGTGTTATCTTCTTTTACATGAGCCTATTCTGGGTTACGTGAAACGTTTACGTAGAAAGTAACTTCAGAGTCAAGCATTAAAATGAATGTTTCCTATTTTGTTATTGCCTCAATTGAAAGATTAGTCTCCCGGAGTATGTTTTTTACGCTTTTATATTTTTAAATGACAATATCTATTTTTTGCGATTAAATGAAAAGTAAAAATTTCAAGCGCGCGAAAACGCGACGGATAAGTATGAATACTGGGTAAAGGCTGTGTGACGTCTGGCTGCCACTGTGTGAGGCCACCTGTGTGCGAGGCTATGATGCAGGTTGCTTGCTGCCGAGCATGGCATAGCGTAGTGTATCCTGCTACCATGTAGCGCTTGGCTTAGATAGGAATTATTGATACCCCATTAAACGAAGGACACTTTTTCACCATAGGCAATTTTAATAAGGGATTATAAGGTGATGTTTCCCAGAGCTCTGTGCCTGATGCACGCATTGGTAATTTCAGAAGATGCAAAACTCCTATCTACTCGTATAGCATTTAGGTCCCTGTGACGTCACGTGGAGTGGCATCACATGGGCGCCAATCTGGCCTTTTTCAAATGAGGTTAAAATGTACCATTGACATTCGTCTGAACTGTGATTTCTAAAACCAAATTATTTGTAAATTATGAATACACTAATGGCGTGTAACGAATCACAATCAATGCCTTTCGTTTTCTTTGATGTAGGAAACTACCCTATTCAAAGTCAGATTTTAGAAGATGCACGTAAAAGAGAAAGGAAGAAATTCCATAGCATTAATTGCCAATTCTATCATTCCTTAACCTATTAATTGGTACCCATTTTTGATTGGCTTCTTAACCTCAGACCTTTCGCAAATACTAATTTATTTTCTAAGCGCTATCCTTTATTGTTCTTGTGAAAACAAACAGTCTTCCCCCAATATTACTACAAGTGCCAATAAAGAAAGATTGAAGAAAGGAAGAATGATGCCTCGGTAGGTTAACTGGCAAAGCGCTTGACCGGAAATCGGGGGATCCAGGTTCAAATCCTGGTTAAGGCGAATGATTTTTTCTCGGTGGATTTTTCGCACAATTTGTGCATTGCGGGCGACTCCTTGAAGATATCACCGTGGCCACTCCCGGTATTCTTAAATGATCGAGTTAAGAAAGAATAACTCAAAAAAGAATATTAATTTGTGAAACCGGCAACGAATTTCTTAGATGGATAATCCTACCCTTCCATCTCGGAGTCTTTTTTTCTGCAAATAGTGCTCAAAACTCTCGGTGGGGTTTGGGTTCCATCGCTCCCAGAAAGATCATTTTGAAGGCTCGGAATTCCATGCCCGCCCACTGGCGAAAACGGTCCTGGCGAGCTGGCCTGAATGTGAATCCTCGAATTACAATCACAATGGCGCCCTTGACTTAAAACACGCGCGTGAGGTGGTGGAGGAATAGCAAACCGAAGAAGCGTGGATTTTATTGAGGGAAGGGCGTGGCGCTGGGTTTCCGATCGGAAAAAATGTTTCAGGTATCGTTCGTGGAAAGAATAGGCAGAGCTAGGGGTGGAGCTCGGAGTGAAATGAACCAACAAATGCTCGGCACGGCGAAGTGATTTTAACACATTGACCCTCGAGCGGGTGCGCCTGATATTTTTACACGACCGGGAGCGTGACGCATATTTTCCGCGATACATCCATGTCTATAATATCACTCGATTTTTCTTAACATTTCGTCAAGAGCAATTTGGCTTTGCTGAGTTCAGTCGCAATGTGCCTGACAAGCACAGGTGTGAAAAAAACATAATTAAATCTTGGCATGTCTCAGAGGAACACTTTTAAAGTTTAAAGCACCATTTTTAGTGCAAAGAAACACTTAAACGATGCCTTATTTGCTATGCATATACCCCTGTATGTCGGCGGAGCATTTAAACTGCGCTCGGCACAAAATGTACGAATCTTGCCGTCGAAAAGGCAAATTTGCGTAAAAATATCATAAAAGTCCAGTCATCGCATCTATGATTTTCACTCATCTCTAATTATAATATGTACTGTATTTTAACATGTGAATTCTAAAAGATTTTTTTTTTAATTTTGCTATCTTAGTTATCTAACAATGCTTTTATTTTGTTTTATTGTGCCATTACTTTGCTTAATTATGCTGAATAATCCGCCACTGGTCTGTCTGTGTTGATACGAAAAGTGAAATATTTCATAGAGCAATAAGTTGTTGAAGTTTATCCGGTGGCAATCCCTACTAAACTTCAACAACATCATACGCCGGGAAAACCTCAGATAGAGCAATAAGATTTGCAAAGGTAAATTGAATCAAGTATAACGACTAGTAAAATTCAAAACCAGAAACAAATGAAATTCATCTTGATTGCCGACACTTCCGCTTTAATTTATCACTAGAAAAATTATTAATGGGCGCCTTGGTGTCCGTGGATTAGGTTGAGTAAATAACTCCATCAACATATTCATTAAACACCAGTGGATATGAGTCAAGAGTCTTTCCACTCCAGCAAGCAATACCAATTTCCAACCTACATCGATTTCCCTTTTCTGAGGCATTCGTTATCAGCTGACTACGAAACCAGACACCAAAAACAAATCACCAGGGGATATGCAAAGTTTTTTCTCTCAAAAGGAGCGCCAAATTGTATGGAAACGGAAATCCCAAATATAATCTTTAAGGAACGGAAGATTCATTTTTCGCATCGTGTTTCTACAAATAATATCCGGCGTGGATGGCGTGAGTTTATTGATTTGAGGGCTCATCTATCTGCCGAAGGAACGTAACGAGGCGCATCTTCAGCCAACCAAGTGCATACCGAGGAACTCACGCAGTGGGGCAGCCAAGAATTTCGTTCGGGACGGTGGGTCCAAAACCAGGGTGAAATTTTTTTATAATAGGGGAATAAGTAAAGTTTAAAATAATTTTAACACTATTCATGGTGAAACAAAAACCAAGTACTCTTCCACAAATCTTTGTTTGCTGTCGATTAGTTTAATCGGATATAGCGTCATTATCAAGGCAAACAGGTTATCAAAATAAACAGATGTGTGTCTTGATAATGACTCCATAGCCGTTGAAACTAGTCTACAGCAAATAAAAGTTTGTGGAACAGTACTTTGTTTTTGCTTCACCATGAATATCTCATCGTTCCACCAAGTAACGCCTAAATCAGTTGATTTAATTTTTAACACTTTTAATAATCGAAAACATTTCATTTGTCATAGAAATCTTTTGTAAATTCGTAATTATTCAATATTTGGTTTTCCTTTATGAAGTAAATAAATAGTGTTTTCATATTTCGGGGGGGTCTGGATCCCCTGGCACTCCCTTCGCTACGCCGCGCCCCTGCAATTGGGGGATGCGATCAACCTCCCTTAAACACCCCATTAAATCGTTCAACTATTTAAAGCCGGAGGTTTTTGTAGCGAATCCATTGAGATGGATGTGGAGGCGAGGAACAAAATACAAGTCTCCGTAAAGATGTTTAATTGCATTTTTCATGCATAACGCCGTGTCCCCTTAATTCTATTACTTCCGACACACAACTACACCCCCATCCCCTCGCAAAGCGTGAAAAGAAGACCTCATTCTTAAGACGCTTCCGGAGGGGTAGGAGAGCCTAAAACGTTCTAACTTTGAGTTTATTATTGGATTCGGATCCTCGCGGGAAATGCAAGCTTCGCCTCAGCTCAAAGGAGATGAAACATGAAACCAATGTTGAAAAAATTAAATATATGATTCGTTTACTAAGAATCCTGAAAAACAGCCCTTTCTAGCCCTTAATATGTATCAATATTGAAAATAAATTCCCTGCAAGCAACGGGAAATAATTTCTAAAATATAATTCAATAATAAGGGATATATCCGTAAATTTATCTGTTTCAAAAAGAGAGTAAAAAATAAATTACTTCATGTTCTCCGACTATAATAGAGAATATTTAATATTTACATTATTCATAATCGTATTTTACCCCAGTGTGCGAGAAAGAGAATGGAGAAGGTAACGATAAAGGATATATTTTATTTGATATTTTTAACATTTGGAAATGGATTTGAATATTCCCCAAGTTATATTATTCTGTAGCATAGTTAACCCCACTGCTTCTGCTCCGACGTGGCCGTAGGTTTTAAAATTTTCAAAACGGTGTAAATCGTTCTAGAGAGACTAATCGTTCTAGCTGGCAAAGGTATTCTTCTTCTGGGTATTCTTCAAAGTGGTCGCTGTGATAGAGGATGGGGAAGGATAAAAAGTATGAAGTATTCCTGTGGCGGCCGCGAGAGCCTGTGCGATGAATATGAAAGAGTCGATGAAGAACCGAGTCTTCCGCAATGCGGCCCTCCATCAGGTGGCGTCAACTGGAGGACAAAGGGAAGCCAGTTTAGAGGAAGTGGAGGTGGTGTCGGAAGAATAGAGGAGAGATAGACTGGAAAATAAAGACTCAAATGATCCGAGGGAGATAGAAGCATGTATTCAAAAGTTGATGAAGCGGTGATAAGACTGAAAAAATACATCAGTACTCACTGCAGTGAGTGTCATCCAGCTCATTTTCTCTAGTATAGATCAGTTTTTTTCTAACCTCAGGAAAATTCTTTCCCTCACAAAAGACCCCATCCCAAGAGAAGACATGAGAGGGGAGTATAGTTTAAATGTGAACGTAACGCGATTAATGCTGGGCAAACGGGGCAACAATTACAAGAACGGGTGAAAAAACTTCAAGCCTGCATGAGAACAAAAAGACTGCATCACAATTTGCGAAACATTTGTTTGAAAGCAGTCATCAAAGTGATTTTGTATTTGAGGCGCTTCATGCTGAACCTAAAGGACCTGGATTAGACGCTTTGGAACAAATGGAAATTTGCAGCATATACGTTCCAATGACATCATTTTTGACGACTTTTTGTATGACTCCCACTCCCCTCTTTTAAACCTCCCACTCCTAAATTTCTGGGCTTACGACATGACGAACCCCTTGGGCTCTCTCTCACCCCAACCCCCTCCAAAAAATTCTTCATGTCTAATCAAACAAAGCATCAGCCTAAGGTCGTGGATTCGAGACCTCGACATATTCATATGTTTTTAGAAATGGCGTTCCGAACCTAGAACAACCAATCAAATCATGTTACATTGCATCGTGTTCTGTAAATTGACGTGAAAGGGAGGACAGATATACGAGACAAACAATATACAATAGCACCTTTTTTTCTCATACATGATAAAATGCGCTCAATATGTCAATGTATCGCATTAGTTCCACTTGATTGTTTGTAAATATAGTTTATTTTCAGTGACACACTACATGATTACTGCTTAAGCTAAGGTATTTTAAATTTCAGAAAATATAGGTGAAACGTTTTGAATAAAAATATTAAATTGGAAATCAAGACGTTTTCAATCACAAATTATTCATTTAAAATTTTTATAGTTGAAATACAGGAGAATATGGGAAATATTTTTATCCTTGTACACTCAATACTCATTGTCTTTTTAGTGACGTACTACTTTCTTGTAACGTAGCGGCGATATCGAGTATTTCAGAATATATGGATAAACCGATATTTTTTTGGGGTTAATATCGCGTTGACACACTTTGGTGAAGGACAGTTTTGACAGCTGAAATGCTCCCAAATTTGTCCTCCACAAAATATGTCAAAGCGGAATTAACCCTACAAACATTTATTAACTTAATCACTGCGGAAGGCTTCATATCAATTGATAAAAGATTAATAAATATTTATTCGAAACTCAAATGCAAGAAGTCATCAATTAAGAAAATATTAACATATAATTCTTTTATTTTAAATACAGGAGGATGCCGGAAAGAATAAATTTTCTCCTTGTATCCTCAAAATGATACCGTAAGCTTACAACTAATATTGAGTAAAAAAATTTCCGATCAGGCTGCCTCCTCATAAAACTACAGAAAGTAAAGTATGTTGTTTTCTTTGACAATATAACTCTAAATAAAAAATACTCGACCCAGCGGAAAATTAGGGCCTATGAATCAGGATGAGGACGTAACGATCCGTAATTGGCTCCCTAGAGGCGTTTGTAATAGCCGCCTCATTATTTTATATTTTTCAGTATCACATTTATTATAGACCAAATGAACGAGAATTTTGCGGAGAAAATGGAACCGGACTTGATGTTTTCCAGACAGCACGTAGCCATTTTCTGCTGCGGGTGCATTCAGCTTAATTATATGAAGCCTCTTGCTTCTATTCCAAAGGTAAAGTTTATTTGAGGCGTACTCCTTTAACTCCGTTTAACTTCTTTCCTCAAAGAAGCGCTTAGTTTCGACTCCATAGAATCAAGAAATTACAGCTGCCCTGGCACACTAATTTCTCTTGCAGTCACTTCTCATGGCTGGTGTTCTGATTTTGTTCTGCTAGTAAAGTTTGAAGCATCATCCGATTGATGAGAAATTAGAAAAGCTACTGAAGATCAAATCGATAACTTTAAGATTGATTCAAACTGATGCCCCGTAAATAACTCATTACACAAAAAATCTTTTCAAATTTACTGGAAAACTTCTTTAGAAGCACACAGCAATACGTTTTACAAAAAATAAAAAATAGGGAAGTGATTATGTGATCCTAACTTTTAATGGCTCCGAGTTTGTCTTTTAATGTAATTTAACCATAAAACTTTGCATATTATTTCTCTAAACTGTTTTCTCTGACGTTTTTATTTGATAAAAACGAGAGATGCCATCTACCTTTTCTAGTTATTCAGGGATATGTCAGGTTGTAGAAATACTTAACCTGGGCAAAAAAGCTGTGGCCACCAAATTTTAGCGTAAATTCATTATCGCTTTGAAATACATGTAGGTACTTAGTAAACAGTAAGTCAAGAGGTTAAAGCAACACCGTAGCGTACAAATTGGAAGAATAACAGAAACTAGAATGAATTATTTCATTCCCCAGTGGCACTGACATTTAGAAATACGCAGTTTTGCCACACTTTATCCACCTCTGATCAGTAGACATCAGACAATTCTTGGATTTAACTCTCAACGTCGAGCTGCAAGTGCAATCTTTCCAGGTTCTCCACCGGGTTGCTTTGAAATTGGGCTGCCCCTGCTTAAAAATTCAGGCAGTTATTAAAACTCACCCGAAAACCCGAGAATATTGAACTAACATTTTAGCCGAGTATAGCCTACCAATTAAGTATGAGCCAATTTTCCTTCTAATCATTCAACAGGTAATAAGTAAATCCATACGTTGTACTTCCCTTAGTCTACGCGAACGTTTACATCAAGAACTTCAATTTTTACTCCATGTGTTTTCACTAGTTTAGACATAACTAGTATGTATATGTTTGATACCATGATTTAAATTGCCGTGATATAACCCTGCAGTGTTCACCGTTAAATTCGCTAATCATTACGTTTTTTTCCGAAATTTGCGCAACACCAAAAGCGTTCTGAGTTTTCCCGTCGCAGTTTTATGTAAAAACCTGAGCTAGCTTTTACTAATACAATGTTTACTACAGCTTCATAGAAAAAAGAATTTAGTACCCTATACAAATTCCGATAGTCTAGGCAAGAGGTTATTTGATATATTTTAAATCCCCAATTTAAAATCAGTTGAGTATAAATATATACTCCAAATTAATAATTTATTTTTATTTTCTTATAAAATTGTAAGGACGTATATGATGGTTATTTCGTCAATAATCAAGTAAAAGTATTATTTTCAATTTATTTTACTAGAATGATGCCCTGATAACCCATTTTACATTAATTGTAAGTAGCGAGATTTTCCAATTTCTGGCAATATATATTCTACAGTAAACGGGCGACAAAATACATATTTTGATGCTACTAAAAACAGTTCTATTTTCAGTTCCCCGCTGCATTAATCATGAAGCTCACATAAATGCCATAAGTACTCTTCCTTTTCATATTGAAACTGATTGTTTTCAAGGGGGTATATTCCTAAAGCTTCTGCAAGAGAATTCAAAGTAAAATATTTTATTTTAATGTATCTTGTGATGGAAATATAGATATTCCGCCCATTTTTTGCAAGCAAGCATGTTTCGAGCTAGAAAAATACAAAGGTACCGTGAATCAATGGGTACATAGGAGGGAAGTGTTGTGAGAAGAATTCACCGCAACGATTAAACAGACCCATGATCAAAGCGAGGACAGTCGGTTGCCCGCGAGGCGAAGTGTGGGCTTCTCACTTCACGCCGTGCCGCACTGTATCAGAGGAAGGGAGAAAGTTGATTCTTGCGAAGAGAGTGTATTATGAAGTGTGGGAGCGAAGAGATGTTTTTGCTTTGAACCATCCCTTTACTACGTGCCCGGAATCGGTTGCATTTGAGTACAGCTGGACTGCGCGGCGTTAAAAATCACAAGAGCGGTTTGTGGGGAGAGGAACGAGTCCACGAATGTAAAAGGAACCCTTCACATTCAACTTCAATCCTACTTCATTTCAGTCCCACCCGTTTGGCACACAACCTCCATTAACACTTTAACGATTCTGGCTTAATTTTGTGGTACCGCAATACAGAAAAATAGAATTCTTTTTTTTACGCTCCGTTTTACGCTTAGTGTTACCGCAATGGTTCCAGCACTTGTTATGATATTACCCCATTATCAAGGTAAAAATTCTTCAAAAGGAACTCTCTACATCAGGAGCCGCAGAGAGGAGTGGGGAAAGGCGGTGCAATAGGAAGGAGAGGCCACGGAAAGCGAGTAGTTTTTGTTTTAACGGGCAGGAAGGGAGGGATCAAATACGTAGGCGTTTTTCATTCCCACCAGTTTTACACACCACCTCCACCAATAGTTTAAAGTACCGGATAAAAGGGGATAAACTCTTCTCGGGATTCCCACAGGGTTAATTCTTTCATAACGGCCAACATTCCAAGCTCCATCACGGCGCTCATCATCAGGGCATCATCAAGGAATTTGGTAGACCCGTTCCACTTCCACAAAACACCTCAGCGACCAGAAGAAAGCCTTCCTGCCATACATTAAGGGGACGACTGACGTAATAGGAAATATCCTACGAAAATTCCAGATAAGGACAATCTTCTTGCCTCACATACAGATAAAACATCTCCTAAACACCGTCAAGGATAGAACTCCATTACAAATGGGAGGGATCTACCAAATTCCTTGCCAGACCTGCGGGAAGATCTATATCGGCGAAATGGCAGGTCAGTCAAAACACGCCTTGAAGAGCACGCAAGAGCGATTCGACTGGGACAATCAACCAAGTCCGCAGTAGCCGAACACGCAGAGCTTGGCCACACAATAGACCTCAAGGAAGCCAAAATCCTTGCAAAAGTTAAAGGATTTAAACAAAGACTCGTCCGAGAAGCTATTGAAATATCCAAAGAAGAAAAGAACAATTTTAACAGGGAATACCGGCATTAAAATTAGCCACACTTGGCAACTCGTAGTGAGAAAAAATAAGCAGCAACCAACTCCTCCAACCTCCCGCTCCCATCCCCCCATCAACTGACACACATACCTATATAATAGATTTTAAATTCTCATCTCTTCATAATCCCTTGAAAAAGCGACCAGAATCGGTCGGTAAACGTTGGGGCCACTCAAAGAATTGGCGCGGAAACATAGCCCAAAAGTTTTTAATCACAATGACGAGCACCCGCGAAAGTTTTAACGAAGAAGGTATACATTATTTAAAGTGAATACCCTTTATTAGGAGGGTCAGATAGGAGTGGGGGAAGGAGGTTCGAGGGGAAGGGAAAGCCACAGATATTAGTGCCTATTTTTGTGCGTGGATAGGAAGGCATTATAAAGGAAGGCCAACTTACAATCAAGGACATCCGTGACGTGGTACAAAGAGTCAGATAAATTTTTTACTGCTACAAATTTAGAAGAGATGAATGAATACTCCTTCACTATCTGCGCAAATAATACCCCAATCATTCCTACTTTTCACTCCACACATGTTGTGTAAAGGTAATTGCTTGGCAAAACTCATGAACGGTGCTCCAGAATGTAATAATTTGATTAAATTTGAACTATAAAGTTAATAACTGTCCTTAACTCAAATTCATTCACATAGTCATTTTCTAAGACTGCTAAATCTAGGTTTCGGCGTGAAGTTCTTAAATTTAGATATTTTTGCATGAGCTCGTAGTAGACAAAAATGCTTATGAATTCTAAATATAAGTGAAATTCTATAGTAATGACTTTGATTTTCCGCGAATACGGGCAATATATGTCTTACAACATTTATTTACCTACAACTATTTACTGCCTGATTTCAAATTTTAAAGGCTCAATTTTTTTGTTCTCAATGCAACTAGGCATAAATAACCCATAGTTGAATTGAATAAGGGACCGAGCTTTGTTTTGAAAAAAAAGGCCTAATTAGTTAAAAGGTTGATATTTTTTAAATAGTGGTCACTTCAGAAAGTCACCAAAACTGAAAAATGGCATATAACCGAAATATTGTTAATTCGAATTCATAATCACCGTAGTCGGTATTTTTTCAATATTTCTTTCTATTTTTTCTTTTACAGATTTCTTTTTACAATTATTTTCATTATTTTCACTGAAATTTTTGCTTTTCCTGTGCAAGGATTTTATGTGCTCGTGTGGCATGTGATGTTTTCCCAATTTTTCTCTTCGAATTATTTTATTTCCTTACCGCAACATAGCGCATTTTTAAGATACACATGTATTTTGATTCCTGTTACATTGCAATATGGATTTGTGGACACAACTCATGTCTACTTTTCGAAACTTTGGGAAAAAAACTTTGAAAAGCATATAGAGTGAGACAGGGAGGGAATTGGTTCTTCCTGCGGAGTTGGGGACGGTCAACCATCTATTCACTCAGAGAGCTGTCACTCATCTAACAAGAGGCTCCAGAAAAGCGTCTTTTTGTAAATTTTGCTTTTCCACCAAGAGATTTATCAACTTTAACCATCAAAGAATATGGATTTTCCGGCACGTTTTTTTCCTATTCCGCATGGTGTTAAAAGTACAACCAATAACGAAACACTATTCGAAAACTAGGAATGAATGATAAGAATGAATCCACAATATAAAATTGCAACATAAAAAGAAATCAAATACATGTATATCTTAATAATGTGTCATGTTGCGTCACGGAAAAAAATAATTCAAAGGAAGCTTCCGTGTGAAAAATTGGGAAAACATCAGATGTTGCAAGTGTACAAAATCATTTCCTCGCACAGAATGAAAAATTTCCCTGAAATTCATGAATAGAATTATGAATAGCAGGTTACTGCAAAAGAAAAAGTAGAAGGAAATTATGAAACAAGAACTACCACTGATGGTAATCGAACATGAAACTTCAGAATGGTATTCCAACACCGCTACCACTGGAATCATTTTGAAGGGAATACATTTCAGTAGTAAATTTTTAACTGCGTTTTTTAAACTATAAGAATTGGAATAGTATTAATCAATTGAGCTTTAATTTGAGCAATAAACGATACAATTTAACGCGCAGGGTATCTTTTGCGGACTAATACATATGTTGACTTGTATCCCAGCGACTGGAGCGCCGCTATTTATTGCGACCGGTGCTAATCAGAGGAACCATGGGAGTGACGGATCCTGTGTAGAGTATTTATGCTCACTCATATCCCTTGGCAGCCAAGTTATTGTATATTTCTTCTAAAAATCAACTGTACCTAACTCTGTTTAGAAAAAAAAACACTTGTACCCATTTGCTTCTCAACCCCTCAATTCAGTACGATAGTTTTATCGCTAAATTTAATAAGAGGCTGACCGCAATTTAAAAAAAAAACGGCCTAAGTAGTAAAAAGGTTGATGTATTACAACTAAATATTCAACTCAGAAAGCTATCAAAAGAGAAAAAAAAGCTTCTGATAGGAAAATTAAATTGAATTAATAAATTTTCTGTGAGCAATGTTTGGTGGAAAAAATATTAATTAGCTCATAGAGAGATATTGGTGCATACACTTACGAATATGCTTTCATTGATTATTTAAAAAAAAAATGTAAATACATTGGTCGTAAGTTATATTAGGACTGATGCACTTCAATAAGTGGCAACCTTTCGAGAGCGTTCCACGAGAAGACCAAGGAGGTAAATAAGCTTGTTCCACACGGCTTATAGTTTCTCCTCAACCCACCTCACACGCTTCCTACGCAATGCCACACTCAATCCCGTATCTGGTATTATAATTTCAAAGCTCATTCCTGAGTTTTAAACCCGCTCACTTCGCACTCAACCCCTTCATCTACGCTCGCTTCCAAAATTAATCTCTTTAGAATCAGAGCATTCCTTCTCTCAGTTATCTACGGGCCAGACTTGTTTATCAAATTGGAAAAAATATAAGCAAGAAATTCTCGTTCCAACATTGTGTTTGAAGTAGCAAGTATATTTCATAATTTTCGGTATATGATCATGAACAAAAGTTTGTCAGAAAAGCCTAAGGAAATCCTGAGTCACCTGACCAATTTCCTCGAAACAAATTCTCAAGATGCTGGACATAATTTTACAAACATTTTATGCAAGGAATAGATTATACTTAAAAAGAAAACGCAAATAACTGCGATAAAGGATCTGATATTATATACTTTAATAAATTTATTATACTTTGATGCACAAATTACACAAGTTCTCCATATTTTTTAAATGATTATGCAAGGACGTAGATTATACTTTTAAAAAAATCTGCGATGAAGGAACTGACATTATGCATTTTATTAAATTTATCACATTTTGATACACGAAATACATTGTGAAAAATGGGACGTAGTCACAAAAAAAAACAAATAACCCCATGACCAGAAGGTCAATTTCCTCCAAATGACATTCAGTGGCTTTGGGTTGTGCCCCGAGACGGAGCTCGAAACTTCGCGACATGTCTGCAGATTTGTTGTTTCTAGCCCGATGGGAATCCCGAGAAAAAATATGTCATATTTAGGTATGTTTTCATTTTGCAAATGGATGACCTCGAGAGCCTCGCCGATCACGCTGCCAAGAAGGAAACACACCCTTAAGGACCGAGTCCCACGAAAAAATCCATGACTCATTTGATTTCTGGGAAGAGATAGTTACTACTATCGGGGAAAAAAAGGTAGAAGACTGAACTTTAAGCATAACATTTAAATTCTGCCGAAGCTCCATAAGGTCGTGTAATACATCAATTTACTCATTTTTTATCCAACTATAACAATTAATAATTAAGATGTGTTTAAACGTAAACGTTCAGCTTCTTAGGTCGAAAGAGCGAAAAAGAACACGCGTAAAACTACGAGAACGACGAAAAAGTCGTCGACTTCATCTCATCATGGGAAAAATATTTGATTGGTGCATTTCATTATTTTTATAGATAGAACGACATCTTCGCATGACAAATAGCTTTTTAAAATTAAAGTTTAGCCGTTTCTTGAGTTTTTAAAGGTCAAAAAGTGGATTTGAATTCACGAGGTCTAGACAACTACACGAATATCGAAGTTGCGTACGCTATATGGAAAAGAAATTTCAAAACTTTTTAACATTTCTTGGTCCGATGCCCTTCTTGCTCCGGCCATTTTTTTAAATTTAACGCAGAAACTACAAGTATACAATTCAACTCACACAACTCGAGAACTAATGCATGTTTTTTGCATGAACATATACACGTTTTTATGATGAACATATTTTCAATTTCTATGTTTTTATTTATTTTTGGCAAGAACAATAACTTTGTCAAACAGTCCAAAATAATTTCGTAGAGGGGAGTGACAAATCATAATTCAAAAACACGTAAAAATGCGTGACCGGACCACCACCGATGAATGAGGAAAAACGTACTTTTACGCGAACGGACCACAATGTGTTAAGCAAGGAAATGTTGATAATTTTCCTCTCACTAAAACTAAACCACAAATACGAAAATCGTCCTGCGGCAATGCACATACCAAAATGGTTGAAATACCCCAACAAGTTTGCAGGCCGAAGGATGGCAAACTATGAATGAAAAAATCTTCTCAACTTGCAGGAGTGGTAATTCCTTTTTTGAGCGCAGCATCATTCACAAAGAAAACTTGAAAGCTCATTTGAATCTTAATAAGACGTTTGCACGCAAATCTTATCTCGAGCAACAAATCTCACCCGATTGAAGAAACAAAGGTGAAGGAACTTTGAGTTGATGGTTCCACATTTCACAACCCCGCCTCCCTCCACCTCCCGTAATTAAGAGTAACAAATGACATGGTTATTACAGAAAGAGTGAGATTGAAAATTGGAAAAACGCTCCCTCGGCACGCAATGAGGAAAATATCTAAAATGACGCATTCCTCTCGTTTCACCGGTCTGTTTTGGAAACGGATTCCTCGCTAACAACTTTACCATAATCATAAAACTTTCAGAGCATATAAAGTACTATTTTTTTTCAATAACATGTTCACACCCACGAGCCCTGCTTTACTGATGAGATCGGATCGGAAAAAACAAGGAGGGTTGTCGCATGAGGCACCTGAGGCCTTTGCCTTTACGCCGTCGAGAGCAAAAGAGGACGGACGCGGATCCATCCGGGCTAGCGAAGCGGGAGTCAACCTAGAGGGGCAAAATTCCTAGCGAATGGATTTTTATAAGCTGTGGTCATGCGCATCTATTGCCTCCACTGTTGTGGCGCCCCTCGGGTTTTAGACAAAAAAGGTGTTTTGAACGTAATTAACGCATTTGGGTAAATAGCCGACGATTCGTGGGTTTGACACAATATTACTTAATGTAAACAGTCTGAAAATAGCTGGTAGCGTGATTGTTGTTGTTGCATTTGAAAATTGTTTATTGAATGAGTATTATCCCAAAACTAAATATCATGCGCCAAAAAACAACTAATATATCCCATAACAAATCCTATGAATCTTGACATAAAATGTCATACTTCATAAAATAATAGGTAAATGAAAACCTTCGGAAAAATATAAAAGGGATATTGGTAAGAAACTTCCATAAAAAATTAGGAGGCAAATAGGTTAAGCATATTAAGTGTGATCCTAGAAAGTAGTGGGCTTAATTTCCATTCATTTTATTCCGAGAAGCCGCTACTTTCTGATTTTGCATTTTAGTTGTACCGAAGCTCATGGTACTAAATGAAACATTCGCGGTCCATCCAAGAAGGCAACGCGAGGGAGAAAGAAAGAACTTCCAAGAAACCACAACCCGACGAGAGCCTCAAACCTGTGCTAAAGCCACGCATGGCGATAATGAACAATATTAAAATCCTGCCTCGTGAACGGTGGAGTATTACACGTAAATATCCTAGAGAAACGACATCGTCTACGAAGCTGGGTAATTTTAGGACTCGGCTAGGTTGTTTCTAAGTATGAGTCTGTGCCAGCATTTATTTCTATAATTCAGTAGAGATAAGTGGAAAGAGAGAAAAATAACTTTAGTGAGAAAGAATTTGCGAGGAAGATAGCAAACAATTTGCTTCCTCTCCGTAACTTAGAGATATATAATGTGATGAGGACACCACAAGATGGCCAACGCTGGCCGCATTTCCTTGCAAACTTTCGGACGACAAGAAGAAAATGACGACAACTTCGCAAGAGGTAGCCAATTTAAAAAAGAAATAAAACAAAGAAAATACGCGAAAAAAGATAAATACCGCACTTTGGTCAGAAAGTTTTCGGCGGAGAGTACAAACTAAGTAGTGACATAAAATGAGCAGAAGGGAATTGAGTTTTCAAGAAGTGAATACATTGTTATCCCCGTGGCATTCGGGTAGTTTTAGTGTCTAGAGGAACATGGTCACCCTTGCCCTTGATCTATGTAGCCCTCTAATGGGAGATAGACCCTCGTAATTTCACATGGCCGGGTAATCCTCTTTCTCCTCTAGCCAGCCCTCACCTATGGATAAGCGACCCTGATCACCTGGGTCGTCGGGAATTCTATATTTAAATTTAAATTTCCGCACACAAACAGCACCTTGGAACAAGGAAAACATCAAATAAAATTCAACATTATCAGGAAAAGCATGTAACATGCCATCTGGATCAGCCGATTGTGAGTGGCTTATCCACTGGGGCCTGACTCAATTGCCTTGACCAGCCGTTGACCCATTCCACCGCCCCAGGACTACTGAGGCCACAGTAGTCCTACTTTGACAACGATTCCTCCCCCTCCCTTTCTCTTATGTAAGAGAGCGAACTGAGTACGTGCAGGAAGGAGGTCCGCTGGCCAGCCGTAAGTGCTGGGCAGGAGCTCCACCTAGGCCAGAGGCGAGTATACAGGGAACAGCTGTTCCCTGCGTGTAGGTAGGCGTGGAGGATTTCGGCACCGGCAATGAACGAGGCAGGTTGGGTACTGTGAGGTCTAACCACGCTTCCGCCGGTAATCGCACTGCAGGAAGTTCACCCGTATAGGCAGCATGTCGATCTCAATTACGGGTTTTTTGTTCTGGGGTTTTAGTTTAAATTCCCTGATTTCCCGGATCTTGCATAAGTGGCACACGAATCCTCTCCTGTGCCTGTTGGACGAGCATGCTTATGCTCACCAAAGTCACGCTCCGCTGGAGTGTTCTATTGGGACCAGACTGCGTTCTGCAGACGAACGCTAAAGAAAGCGGTACTGCCATTCAGTGGTTTAAATGTGCGAGGCATGCGTATGTGTTACTCTAAGTTTTCAAGATTTACTTATGAGTTCTTCTAATGTGTGGTGACTTTCAGATTGAACATTCATATGTTCATTAAGGTTATGCTCAATCGGAGCATACTGTGGAGATTTGCAAGCGTTCATTTGCTTGAACGTTACCAAGGCCATGTTGGCACAGTTGTCTATTGTTTTACATGTGTGTGTAGATCACATAAGTGACCTTATTTGTTAAGTATAATTAGAGAGTACGAATTATTAGTACGCCAAGTTTTGCTACGCTGTTAATGATATATATGTTACGTAACTATTCTTTTGCTGAATATTTGTTAATGATTACTTTCACTGATTCATTTATTTTGATCTTCATTTGTTCAAGAATTGTAATAAACTTGTCGTATATTGTATGGAGCTTATTTTTCTTCTCACGCAACCCGGCTACTTCGGTGCGAGTTCATGGGACGACAATCGCGAGGTTTTCTGGCGCCCTATAAAAATTCCCCGTGAATGAGCACCCACCCCCTGAGTCTGCCGTGCAGCCGTGGCAATGGTAGGTAATCCCGAAGGGATTACGTCTTGGCAAGCAACGAACTAGCCAGCTGTGAGTCTTAACGTTGTCACTCACGAATGCACGTGAGAAGTAAAAATTCTCATACATACAGGAATAGCCTATCTATATCTTGAACAAAGATATGCTCACTTAAGGACTTTCGTCCCTACATCGGATATTCAAATCACAAACACTTGGAACTACATATGACATGTAAAATCTCTTCTACTGGAATTCCGGAGGCTTATATCATATTGCTATACAAAACCTACAAAATCCTCGCAAGTTGGCTCAGAAGAAGGTGACACATCGGTACCTTAAGAGAGCACTTTCACAGCTTTTAAAAGTTGATATAAAATGCATTAACTTTTCTAATAACCAAATCTGCACCACATTTACAGCCGACTCGTCTATTCTATGTTAATTCTATAGGTAAATTCGGATGCTTCATTATTTACATGCTAATACATTATTCTGCTGCTAAAACGTAAATTCATCTAACCCATACATTAACGCATTAAAATCTTCCACTTATATTAGATGTGTGGATTATAGATATTTATCGAAAACGAAAAGGGGTTTACTCGAAAACTTTGGCACTTTTTAGACGCAAGGGAGCCGAGGAAATGGTAAGGGGGGACGTTTGGAGTGCTGAGCGAGTGAAGTTTGTACGGAGATAGAGGGGGCTGCAGGGACGGAAGTGAGAAGATACGTGGGGAGGTGTTGACGGAGAGCAAAAGGAAGGAAGAAGACTGCGAAAGAAGAAGATCTGACGCTTAAGTCGCTCATATCTACATAAGGCTCCAAAAGTGACCCCTCTCGGCGTCATAGGCCTACTATCATAATGATGGATTAAACCAAAGTTTAGCATCGGAAAATGTCGTATGCACATCAAAGGCCCGACCTTGAAACATACGGCCGGCGCAAAGAATGTTACGACGCCATCAGCAAAAAATGTATTGTTGAAGAAGTTGCTTACACGGCTTTTAATAGCTATAAACATTAATAAGCATAAAGAAATAGTAAGAAGTATAGAGAGAGCGGGATGTACTCTGAAAGAAGAGACCTTTCACTCAATAAAATGTTTTCATCATTTACCAGACTATCGGAAACACACATATTCGCCTTTTAAATCGGGCTATCAGAACAATTTAATAATTTAACGTACATAAACATTCATGCCCTGGACAGCAGCGACCTAAATAGGCAAACTCGAACCTACGACCTCTTATTTTAGGCTGGGATGAAAAAATTACCTTTTTTTGAGATCATATTTGCCTTTTCCATGGAAATATTGATATTATATCCAAGTTTCAGACGTTTCATTAGATAGGATAATGTTATTCATTGCATCTCTAGCCCTAAATATTGACATATTGTGAACATACAGACGAAAATTTGAAAAACAAACACAAACACTTCAAACACTAATTTTAGTTTGCTTATTGACTCGGTAAATTAAATCATGAGAGCCATTACTGACTTTTTAACGACTGCTTTCTCATTGCAACATTGCCAGTTTGTGCCTGACATTTTAACTGAAGCTAATGGAGCAACTTCAATTTCGATCACTAAACATCCATGGTAATTTATTGAACGCTTCTGATGAAATACTTATTGGGCATAATCACTCCGCCTTCACTCGGATAGACCTTTCCTTGCACTTCGGAAGAGCTACTGAGTCAACAAGAACAGTGACTTCAGCAACTTGAATGCCGATCACTAAACATTCATGGTAATTTATCGAACGCTCCTGATCAAATACTTATTGGGCATAATCACTCCGCCTTCACTCGGATAGACCTTTCCTTGCACTTTGGAAGAGCTACTGAGTCAACAAGAACAGTGACGCTTACGAGGAATTACCGTGGTCCAAGATGTGAAGGGGATCACAAGAGGAAAAAGACAAAAATTTAAGATCACAAGAGGAAAAAGAAAAAATGGACCGTCTTTTCCTTCGCATTCGAGAGACAGGGAAGAGGATTCGTGGAAACAAAAAGGAGAAAGGCTAGTGTAAAAGAGGTGATGCACAGAGTGATAGGGGTGGGGAATGAATAAATGAATTCTCCTGAGAGAGGACTTAGCCTCTGAGAAGCATTCCCCAATCGTCCTCGTCTTTCACACACAAATATTTTCTCTCTCCAGAAAACGGCCCTTTACGCCATCTCAAACATCACAAGCGCAAAGATGAAAGACTGAAGAAGCTCGAGATGTGGATGTGAGGAAGGATGGAAAAGTTAAAAAGGACGGAGAGGGAGAAGAGAGACGTTGTGCTGGATACGGTGCGATAGGAGAAGAAGTTTCAAGAGAGGAAGTTACCCCATCAGAGAAAATACAAAATGCAACAATTTTAGCAAAAACAACAAAAATAAAAATAAATGTATAGCATATAAATATAATGGACACCATGAATAAATTCACCTGGTACATTACTATTTGCAGCTACAAGCAGTACAACGAAAGCGAAAAATAACCTCAGGTTATTATAACAATGAGAACAAACACAATTGAACATGAGGAAGAGAAAAATCAGAAAAAAATACAGATATTCGATGATTGCATACCGTAAAAATAAATATAATTTACTGACGTAAGTTCACTCTGAGGTAATAAATAACAAGACCTTTGAAAATTGATAGAGAAGAGGATTATTTTTGTAAATGACGGCGAGGAATTTCAGAGATTACACCTAGATATGAGAAAAGAGCTGAGATAAGTGTTTGCCCGAGGTATAGGAAGAGATAGAGATATTGGTGGAGCGAATACAAAGCTGTAAAAGGCTAAAAAATACAGAGGGCGTTAGGGCGGAATGAATTTAAGGTTACTTATGAAGGAATAGGAAACGATAGAGCAAAAAATAGAATGAAAGGGAGTAGGCCTTACTATGAAATGAAGAAAGAAGTATAAGTTGGGATGGATACAAACTAGAATAATCTACAAAATACTCCATTTTGAGCAATCTTAACCAGTAGAATACACAAATAATATCCCATTCACATCCTCATTTTATACCTGCCTGGCCTAGTAGTGTTATTGGATTATGCGTGAGTTAAAAGTCTGTTATAATGAATGTTCAATTTACTATGCAAAGCAAAAAATGTATCTCTTGTCAATAATACACGCATTGAACATAAAATCTCAGCACTAAAACTAACTAATTAGATGCAAAATACAGCATCCCATGGACAAAAAAATAAGCGTGCGCAAAAATACTGTGAAAATCACGAAATCATAACTGTGAACTGAATAATAACGTTTTTACGTGACATACCGAATGCTTAATTAACTACAGCGATGAAGATGTAGGCATTGTCATAGATAATAAATTCTACCAATAATTTATAATAAGGTGGGCATTTTTTACCAGAGATGTAAAAATATTATTTTACACAATATAAAATAACCATTTTTACATCAATGAAAATCAATTATATTCCAAATTATATCTATATTTAATTATATATGTGTACCTATTCTTTTCTTTCCTATCCTAAGAATTTACTTACATTCTGTTCATATCCCTTTCTTTCCTACCCTATGAACTTATTTGTGTGTTGTTGTATTATGTATAATAAGTAATTATATCGGAAAATTGTATCAATTTCATGCATTAAACGTTACTGTCATTTGATTTTCATTAACATATTGCAAGTACTCATTACGAGTAATTAATTCATGAATGAATTTGGACAGTGCACCTTGGGGTTATGCAATCAAACTTGCAAATATGTACGATGCATATGTTTAAGGATATATTCATGTCAACAGTTAGCGGTATTTTTATATCATTTATTGTAATAAGTTATCGTATAAATTCAAGCATTTTAATTGAGAATTAATGCTAATCTTCACATTACCACTCCATTTCCGTAAAAAAGGCTAAAAACTGAATATAAAATTATACCCATTCAACCTAACATACACGTGATGTGAAGCATGGTTAGCTATGATCCAATTGTAAAATATGCCTATAAAAGTTTTTTAATCACTTCTCCTTCAAATTATGACTTAACTACGGATAGCCATTGTAATGAGGAACTATTCATTAGCCATCATTTACATCTAGAGAAGCAGAATTAAAGTTATGATTAAAATAAAATTAATAAAATTCATGAGATGAAAAGGAAAATCCATTTTGTTACACAAAGCGAAAAATTGTCATTGCGAAGCCCATTTGGGATCAATTTATTTATTACATCGTCGTTACCCCCAATATTTATTGACTAGTGAGTATGAAGCGCTATCGAGATATTTAATTCAAAGTTTATTTGAAAAAAGCCAAATAAGGACAAAATGCTTTGCGGTACATTTAATTGAATCAATTTAGAAGCAATTCCTTGTTGGCGAATGAACATAATTTGTTTCCTTCCTCACTTTGTTTCATACGGTCCCAAAACTTTTGAAAACACAAAGAAATGATAAAAGGAGAATGGGAGGCAATTGCCGAGTGTGTATATTAGAAGAGGACATGGCTACACATAAAATTACGCGGTGCATCACATTAGAAATCATGAGTTATGAGCACTGCTTCCTACAATATTTAAATAAATGGATGTTGAAACCATAACAATGCTGCTCCTGGGCATTATTCTTCTCCTCGCAGACGCTAAAACGATTTACGGTATAGATCTCTCGCGAAGAAGGCCATTATTAGGAAAGTCAATCCGAAGAGACGCTTGTACAATAGGGTGGTCCTTTTTTTAAAGTTTTCGAATTTCTTTTGGGGCGCCCCACAGTTTTGCTCCATTTAACGAGAAATTAAATCGTGAAAATTATTTTTGCAATCGGATACCGGGAATACGTGCCGCATCGCAACTTAAAGTTTTTAAAGTCTGGTAATTTTGGGTGTTAATCGGACATTACACAAGATGATGTTCCCCTCGGATTATTCTATCACGTTTCTGTAATTTTGCAACGACTTGCTATACATTTGTTGTGTATCACCGCAAATTTCTTTCATTGCGGTACATTTAATGGAATCAATTTAGAAGCAATTCCTTGTTGGCGAATGAACATAATTTTTTTCCGTCCTCAGTTTGTTTCATACGGTCCCAAAACTTTTGAAAACACAAAGAAATGATAAAAGGAGAATGGGAGGCAATTGCCGAGAACCCTTTGGTTCCCGAGATATCGCACCGAGAGTGAGCGCGCGCCACCCCAAGGAAACATTTTAGGTGGAAGGCGGGTTGCATGCTCAACTCAAGGTTGCATACTTGCACAATGTTCAAGCATTGGAGGTATTGCTGCTTGTTAGTGGCTTTGATGTGAACCGATGTTTTGAATTTGTTATTGTCTAAAAGATACATTGACGACATTTTCATTCTCTGGCCTCATGACATCGACTCTCTTAATACCTTCGTTTCTTCACTTAACGCTTCTGCCTGTTTCTTTTACCTCTTCCATCTCCAAAACCAATATCAACTTCTTAGATGTGGACATGCACCTTTTAGACAATAACAAATTCAAAACATCGGTTCATATCAAAGTCACTAACAAGCAGCAATACCTCCACTACAGCAGTTGCCATCCACCACACACCAAACGTTCCATCCCTTATTCCCTCTCTACCCGTGGACACAGAATTTGTAATAATCCCGAAGACCTTCAAAAGTTCCTCTCCAAACTTCACACTTGACCAAAGATCAAAAATCTAAAACATCTTCGTATTTCTAGCTAATTACTTGAGTCAATAGCAGTTTGCACAAGAAATATTAATGTTACGATACGTCGACTTTGAATTGAATTGATCAATGGAATAATTAAACTTCGATGAGCCTATCGGTATAAGTGTTCATAAATCGATGTTTTGTTGCCTATTTCGCACAATGTACGCAATGGCTCAGAAATAGGAAAACAATTGCTCCGTCGATTTTTTAATACGGCGCAAAATACCACACTCGATGATCAAAATAGTTGTCAAAAAATCTCATTAGAGTGAGCTATTCAGTGCATGCCGACAGCGCAGATACTTACCAACGACCTGTAGGTATCCCACTTGGCTGATAATGGGATCGCTGTTGACTTGGCACATATAGTACCCCCTGTCCTCCTGCTGCACAGAAGCCACGTGGAGCAGCCACGTCTTCTGGTTGTCGTAGGAGACGAGTATCCTAGGCATCCGGGTGATCACGAGGGTATTGATTGCCAGGATCTCCCGACGGTCTAAGCGGATCCACGTCACCTGATGACAGAGTGAAATTTAAATGCGGTGATCAAACATGAGAATTAGTTCACAAGTAGAGATGAAATCACTCCAATTGCTACTTTTATTGCATACCGATGTAATATGCTATTTCGGGAATAATTTACCTAAGGGATGTAGTGGTACTATTAAATGTCATCATATTGCACGGAAAAAATGGCAACATTACTCTGGCAAGTTCTAAGGTAATAAAGGCAAGGCATACACTGGTCCCTTACACGCTTGAAATGTCACGTCCCCAATGTTGAGAATATTGTAATTCTCCAATGCTTACTTAGGCCCATGGACAAACTCAGCAATGACGAAGTTGTGGACACGGGTGGAACGCGATGGTAGCCACTTCCTCGTGGTGAGTTCTGGGTAGTTTCTTCACGAAACTAGCAGAGAAGTACTTAGTGAAATGCTTGTTGTTAAGGTTCTGCTCTTTCACAGTCTTGGCTGAATCTATTGTTGAAAATAGCTCCACAGGTACGTTATTCGTCATTATGATTGATGTTAATTTAAAATAAGTTACCTTATTATTACTTTTTGTGGGATTATTTACTACCATATGATGACTAAGTTGTTAAAAACTTAAATTCAACAGAAATAAATATTATTTTACCTGCGATTTAGCCCCCAAAATGAAATTTTAGAAACGAAGGCAAAAATGAGTTGTGTTGTGCGGGTGGTTTGTACACAAATTTTGTTGTTAATTCATAGACATTGCTTGATCTATAAATTTTGTGAAATAAACTTCAAATTTCATTTTTATAAACTATAAACATGTATCCCCTTTTTAATGTTATCCATTATCCCATATGTTCATAAAATTCGTCTTCAGAGACGTTTGATTATTAAATCAGCCTGCTTTTTCGCAAAATTTTAAGTGGTTAATATCATCCGATTTGAAAAAATTTTGTGTGCGAGATCTTTGTATCATTTCGCAACTTTCCCGCACAGGGCAAATTTGATCTGGAAAAAAACCTTTTTTCGGTCCACCCTAATGTATAAATCGATGGAACACAAGACCAAGTTCGTTCTGAGTTTCGCCTTGAAAGAAAATTTTTTGTTAGTGCAGCTAGTAACATACCTGACCGGTACTCGGAAGATCTGGGTTAATATCCCGGATAAGCCAAACGATTTTTTTAAATGAGTTACACGACAATTTCATCCTTAGTGAACATACCTATTGCAGAGCTACAGAATGAAGTCAGTTCTGACATCCGTCAGCTTTGAAGGAAACGGCTCAAGACATATCCAGTCGAACTCTATCTCAAGCATCTCCCTCTTTCTCTCTTTCCTCATCCCATCTCTTTTATTTTCAATTTCCTTACGCAGCACACTCCCCCCTTAACCGAAACCGCTTTCCCCTTCTTGGGCCCTCAGGGGAAATGGGGTACGAGTTATGACAAAAGGATGTGCCCTTTTCTTTCCTCCCCACCTCCTGTGTACCACCTCATTCCCTTGCGACCGCTCCAACCCCTTTTCCTACCCACCGCCACCGCACGCAGATATTCGCCTTCCCCTTGAGCACCGACCCTGCCCCTCCACGAACGAGCAAAAAAAAAAGAAAGTCGAAAGAGAGGAGTAAATAAATAAATAGCTCCACATATCCCATCCCTTTTTACATCTTCTTCTCTTTTATCCCAACTCACCCTCCCCTTCCACGCTTGTTTATCCTCTTTCTCCCTCGCTCACCTTCGCCTTACAAGCAACCCAAAGCTCTCCTCAATACGATTTTTTTCCACGACCCGCCCTCTTCTTATTTTCTCGTGGACCAAGAGAGTCATCCCACATGGTTATCCCATCCTCCCCCCAGTGGCGGATCCAGGATGGGGAAAGTGGGGGGGGGGGCTATGTCGGGATTAAAATTCGAGCAGTAATGGGGGTCGGAAAAAATTATCATTCTATCTAGTGTCAATTGGATACCCAAGGGGGTGACTATAGCCCCATTAGGCTCCCCTATAGATCCGCCACTGTTCTCTCCAAATCTCCGCTGAACTTTACAGATGTCCAAACCAAACTACCCGACCCGACCAACTTACCAAATATTCCTCAATACATAACGTGATCGCGTGAAATGTGAAGTTGGTTTCGGCTTGTGTTGGCAATGGCCCCGCATTTTTCGAAAAATCAAAAAATGTGTTTGGATTTAGCCAATTAGGTTCTCATTGATGACATAATAAAAGTATGGTGGAAAATGTGGCTGCTTGAAGTTTCACCCACATGAATTTACTTCGAGAAATAGATGGAAATGAATTCCGACATTATTTGAGGATGGGTGAAGAGTGTTTCATGGAGTTTCTTGGCAGTGGCGCAGCAAGGGGGGGGGGGGTTTGGGGGTTAAAACCCCCCCCACCAAGAGGTCAGAAAAATTTTTCAGTTTAAACCAATACATCATTGGATTCATATTACTAATATCTTAGTGTAATAATTAATAAAAATATCCCTCACAAAGCCGTAAAACTCACCATTTTCATTCATTTATCTTAAAATTCCGCAATTTATTAATCTCGCACCTATCGCTTATCCTGGTCGGTATACTTTACCACCACACACCCCGGTATTAGCTTCACTTAAACCCCCTCCTCCCCCAGCCTTAATTCCTAGCTGCGCCCCTGTTGCTTGGCAAGATCATACTTCAAATTGATTGAAAAAATAGCCGATAACGGTATAGACGTTGTAAAGCCTCAGAAATCGGGGTAGGGCGGTCGGCGGTTGGATGGTGTTACAGGTGCCCGACCGTCGGGTCCGACTGTTTTCGTCGGGCCTACAAACCCTACAACCGTCGCGTCTGTGCCAACTTAGTTGGTCCCGACAGATGAGTGGTTTGCTCGGAACGTGTGTAGCGTCTTGAGGACCAGTTGCCGGCCCCACAAAACTGCTATCGGGGATACGGTAAAATAATTTTAAGTATACCGGGACTAGCCACGGTGATAACTTTATGGGAGTCACCCGTAATGCACGAATTCTGCATTGTGATTTGGACTGCTTGTAGCATGATATGCTCAGTAGTCCATAACACTAGCTTCGGTTTAGTCTTCAAATTTCCACAGGGTAGAGTGATGCATCAACAACTTAACCGGCCAAAGCGCTCGACCGGAAACCGGGAGAACCAGAATCGAATCCCGATCAAGGTGAATGATCTGCTTCTCTGGAAATCCTTCACACGACACGGTGAAAGGTCATTTTCTCGTTAATTACAAGAAATAAAGCTGACGTATTTGGGTTAAAATATTAACGAAAGTCACAAGTTATGCCCCATTGAAAAAAATGAGTGCTCGCTCAAATCAAAAAGAAAATATTTACATTTTTAATATTTTTTCGTTAAAAATTTCAATGCAAATTGTCGGACAGAGGATAGAAACCGATTTGGAAAAAAACGCATTTCTGATGTCCATCCAGGTACGCAACTTTTACCGGGTATTACTATTCGTTCCTAAAAAAATGACAAAACGAGGCACCCGAGGGACCACTCCGTTTCCAGTTTGCTCATTTTTATCGCTTCCCCATATCATCTACATCTATATAATTCCCTGCAAGCCACCTTTTGGGTGTTTGGCAGGGGTTGATCAATCACTATCATACAACATGCACCGTCGTTGGATTTACCTCCAATCTTTCTTGCCTACCCTCACGGAGTCGCACATGCCCTTAACTATCGCTTTCTCCTCCGAATACCATGCTATGGCAGTTTCTCGAGTATTATTTGTTGTTTCTCGCGCGGCTTCATGGAATCGACCGGTCATAATGAAATGTAAAAAACATTGTAATTCAGCAAAAATGTAATACTGTACCACTTAGGTTTTGATGTGGAATGTAATCATCTAGTACATTCGCCTTCCATGCATATGTACTACATGATGATGTGCCACGGTTAATCCTAGATCGTAGAGTATTAAATTTATGTGTAAATTCAAAGTTCTTTATATTTCATTATCTTTCGTATACGATTCGCTCCTAAATAAATGTGGAAAAACAAGGCAGCCAAAGGACCACTCCTTTTCCAGTTTGCTCATCTTCATCACTTCCCCATATCATCTACATCTACATAATACCCTGCAAACCACCTCTAGGGTGTTCGGCAGGGGTTGATCAATTACCAGCATGCAGTATGCAATAGAATTCCCACATGCACACCACACGGTCCATAAAGCGTTACGCATAATAAAAAATTATACCACTACATTCATGCAAATTCAAAGCCTACCAATTACTCATGAAGGTAATCTGTCAATAAACCAAGAACACAAAAAACATGCTACCATCAACTGGTCTGAATTCGGACACATTCATTGGTAATTTATATGTTACGAGTTTGGTTTTTAAATCACGCTAATATTTTGCTTACGTAAGAATAAAAAAACAGTCAAATTATGTATTCATGCCGTTTTAATTAACCTATTCATGGTTTAAAAAAAAAGAATAACTATTGTCCAACTCCAGCCGTTAATCCGGTGTTGCGTCGGACAGCCTTGTGATTTTCACAGTAATCTGTCTTTATAGGCACTCCTGTCCGGATTTGGACGCACAACTGATGAAAAAAGGTTATTTAATTAAGAAAAAATTATGGGATTAGTTTTAGCATGGGGGTTTTGGAGCTGCATCATGATAAAAAAATTTGTGAGATAAGAAAATTCAGATTCATGCAGTAAGGTTACAAATTAGCAGGCTACACTACAAGTCATCTAATCTATTTGTGAGTTCTAACGGTAATAGTCTCTTATTGATCGTGGAAAAAACGACAGAGACTATGAGGGTTCTAGGTGAACCCTCTTAAGGATACAACGCATCGGGGCCGGGACCAAGGCCGTGGCTTATACGCCCGATCGCCCGGGGAGGGGCTGGAGAGGTAGGAAAAAAGGAAGAAGGCGCCGCCGCGATAGGAGCCCGACGACGCTTCTGGGAGAGGAAAGGTGCGGAAGGGAGGGGACGGGGAAAAACACTTCAACACTATAGAAGCGGAGAAGGCCCACTAAATAGCGAAACCAAGCGTACGCAATTAATATTCTACCAATCCTAGTGGATTTTCCTATGAGGAAGAAAAATCCATCGATTGAATCGGTAGATGGAAAAAACGACAATCTGAATCTATCTGTTCAACAGTTCCTATCCCTCTTATTATATTTATATCCTAGCCTTCCAGCACACCCGTCCTCACCCAACTCCCGTGCCAATACTTTTCTCCGCCTACCACTCCCATAAATAAACTAAGTTTTATTTTTCTCTCTCTTTTTCCGCTTGTGGCCGCAACCCTCAAGACATGCTCCTCCACGGGGTTCTTTAACATCAGTCTCTTCCACCCTTTTATCTCCTCACAGCCGCCCTTTTCCCTCCAGAACTCACTTTTTTTTCTTCCATCCCTCGCGCACATCTCCGGGCCTTAACCTTTGTAAACCAACAGAGGATAATCGCCCGCTAAAGCGTCCACTTTGACGTCTGATCGCCCCAACTCAATGGATTCCTTCCTCCCCGTATAATTCCTTTCATTCATCCTTAACTCATACTGACATTTTTATAAAATGCTTTCTACCAACCTCTCGCGGGTGCAGAGGTGGCGTGGTGCCCAGAGTGTTAGTTTCCCACACTGTGGGCACGGGTTAAAAATCCCGGCGGCGGCAGAGATGCGCGATCTGTACTTGAATTCTTTGTGGGGGGACTTTGAGTGCAACACTCCGTTCGTCGAATGGGATGTTAATCAGTAGACCCATGCGTGGCTTCCGTCATGCGCAGGCTAATAACGTCGTTGGATTTACCTCCAATCTTTCTTGCCTTCCCTCACTAAGTCGCAAATGTCCTTAGTTATCAGTCTCTCCTCCAAATACCATGCTAAAGCAGCATCTCGTATATTATTCGTTGTCTCGGTATGGTATTTAGAAGAGGCGACCGACAGCTGAGGTCATTTGCGCCATGAGGGAAGGGTAGGTAAGGAAGGGTGGAGAGAAACCTGGCGTCGGAATTAGCCTGCTCTTAACGAAAGGCGACAAGGGGACCACGGCTTAACGTCCCATCCGACGGACGGAGTGTTGCGCTTGAAATGTCCTCCACACAACATTCAAGCAGGGATCGGGCAGTCTCTGAAAATTCTCTGCCGCTGCCGGGATTTGAACCCGGGCCCACGGTGTGGGAAGCCAAAACACTAGCCACACCACCAACCCGATCCCTCTCGTTGTTTCGGCCGTGACTTCATGGAATCAACTTAACATGATGAAATGTAAATAGCTTTGTAATTCAGCATAAATTTAATACTGTACCACTTAGATTTCGATGTGGAATGACATAATCTACTACATTCGTCTTCGATGCAAATGTACCAAATTACGATGTGCCACGTCTAATCCGAGGTAATACAGTATAAAACTGATATAAAAAGGGGTATTTTTTACATTTTACTAGGGTAGAATGCCCTATTGTTGGCACCCCCCCAGTTGTTGGCACTCCGTAATTAACTGTGTGATATTAAGAGACAGAGATGCATTGCATTTTTGATGCTTCTGTATTTAGAAGCAAAGAAGTTTACTTAATATGTGTCAGCGGTTCCGTCCACTTTACACCATTTGGAAAGTGACTGTGGACCATATAACCAAGTGCTGCATTTTCTTTGGAGAAATTGGAGGTTTTCTTAGCGGAAAATTAAGAATGTTACTTCTTCTGGATGCGTTTTTTATCAATATCAACACATTAAATAGTATGAAACTTAGATATTTGTAATGATAGTAATATCTCAATGAGGTTGTTTTTTACTTAGAGCCTGTTATCATAATTAAAATTGATTTTTATGGGGTGCCAATCACTGGTATGTAAATATTGTTAATTTCCAGTGATTGGCACTGGGTGCCAAGTATTGGAAATTTCAGTAACTACAGTTATATATTTGTTTTGTTCGCCAATTGCATTATACTGCTAGTATAAATGCGTATTTTATATTTTGGCTCATATAAATGAGTGCAACCAGTACTTGGCATGGGTGCCAATAACTAGAAAAATTGGTGCTAATAATTGGATATAGTCAAATTAATAATTCCAAAGTATCTCTCGCATATTCTACCTGGCCAGTCACACTCCCCGAAAACCCTCACTCCCAATGCTCACCCCCAAGTCTATTATTCGCCAAAAATTCACTTCTCAGCGAAACCACTCATATGCATATGTAACTCACGGAGCCACGGGTGCGGAAGAAGAGTAGATATCACACAAGAAAGGTGTTCTCCTATTCGTACACTTGAGAAGATGGTGCACCCTTTTAGTTATGTTAGAGGCTGCGAATGAGGCCGATCAAATCCATAAACCCCTCGGCATTGCACACAGAAGAAATACCTAATAATCCATAGAGCTAATTTTTCCATAATCACTATCGGGTACATGTGAGGAATGGCTTGTAATCACACTTTAGGGTATCACGTAATTTTCAGTAGAGTCATTTTGACGTGCTTAGTGCAGAATTAAGTGCGTTTCAATGCATAATAACTTATTATGCCATTTCTTATGAAAGATAATTAAACGTCATGAATTTATTGGCACGTATTACTTTCACTTTCAATTTTCTCATCATTAAACCATACGAAACTATCTATTCTCTCATTCTCTTTTACTTTCATTCTCTTTAGTTGATATATATCGTGGGGCCTGCGATGAGTAGAAAATAATGGCCCGACCGGAACGGTGTTCTTCCTTTAAAAGGATATAAGCGGCCATTCTGTGTGTGTGCGATCGCAAGGGAGAAAGTCTGCGATCGCGAAGAGGGAGTGGGGGGTTGAGTATTGGGAAGAAGGTGATTCACCCGAAAAGTATTCCACTAGGAAAGATTTAATGGGGATGATAGGGGTGAGAGACATAAATTATTGCTACAGGCAACGAGACCACCACTTTGATATTTTTTTATCGTGAGCTCAACGTCATCCGACACCCTCCTTAGACTGCCTCCCACGCTCTTCAGCATTTTATCTGCCGAATATCTCAAACTTCTGAGTGCATCCTACGATTTGGTGGCAGCGAAAGTTATTAGAGATAGTTGAAAAACAAAAACCCACAAATATTGGACCAAATATATCACTTCATCACGATAATGGTGAATGGTTCCTTTTCTTTACTCTTATGAAGGAAGGCAATTCATTCGGTAATTTTTATAATAATCTTATCAATAGGCAATGGCATACTTATAATGTTATTTATCAAATAAATACACCTGAGTCAACGTACGAGAATGTACATTATCTAATCTGCTATCTCAGTCAGATGTCGAAGGCTGTCTTTCTTTGCTCTTATGTACGAAGAATATTCATTCTTTTTTTTTTTAAATTTTCATGGTACCGCCAGGCGATAGATTACTAGTAATAATATTTATTTAATAAATTAACTTTAATCATCGTACATTATTCCATACGTAATTTTAATCATTTTTGAGGGCTGCTTCGTTGTACTCAGAAGAATTAAAGCTAAATTCCTGTCTTCTTGTGAATAAATTATACTCTCACTCGGAGGGTAACTACAATAAATCACAAATACAGTAACCTAAAAATGGCCTACTCGTTAATGTTGGTTGACTTCCTAATCTCTCCACTTCTCCAGCTAATAATATCTCCTCCTCCGATTTATCTTCCTCCATCACACTCACGGCAAAAAATTCCTCATCCGCTAAGCGGCCATAATTCATCCCTACCAATCGTCTCTAACATGTCCACTCCCCACGATCATTCTCCGGACCCCGATAAAGGAAAATCCACCCTCCATAAAGGTCATCGTCTGTCGCCCAACGGTCATCTCTCAACGCCCCCCCCTTCCCCGCCACCGCGAAGACGTCCTCAGCGGTTTTTAAAAGCCTCCACTTTCCTCCAAAACCCATCGCCCTTACCCACTCCACGTCTGTTGCAATAACTCTTCCCTCAAATCCTCAGGAAAAATAAAAGTGCCTCGATTCGGAAGAAACTATTCCTCCTGCTTCCCTCCACCTCCATTTATGGCCACTCGTACGCGTTCCATGTCTCCGTTTCCGGAATAGGTTTGATAGCGTTTTTATGCTTTGGCTTTCTTCCACTCTTTTTCCCTTGAATTGCTCTTTTCTTTTCTCCCTTTCGTCTTCTAAGAACGATTCGAAATCGGCTGTGCACCCTTTTTCAAGGATTAGAGTGAGAGGGAAGGCCGTATTTTAAGGGAAACGCGGGTGCAGAGGAATTGGTTAGCCTCTCGTTCGCAATTGACAATTTAAGGAGCATAAAATCGTTCGCAAGGAAGAATGGACTCCTCTCGTAAATAATTACAGCCTTCTAATCATGTGTGAACACCGAACGTGTAGTTCATGCTGTATGTAAGGACCGATAAATTAAAAATTATGCTTTCTGTCTGAGGAGAAAAATTATTACTCCAAAAAAAACCTTCCATTATTATTTTAACCCTATCTAACCAAGAGCTGCTTCCGGGAGAAAATAAATTTCAAGCACTAAAGAACACGTAGTTTAAATATTTCCTGAATACAGTCGAAAATACAAAAATGTATATGCATTTAAAATGCACTCGTTACTTAGAAGCAACACTTTTAATAAGAAGTCATAGCTACTGTTGGAGGAGTAAAATAGTTTTCCAAAAATCACATATAATTTTTATTTTAAAAACCTGAAAATGGAAGTAATTTAATGTAGTATAATTTAAAGTAGTATAATGGGTTAAAAACATTTACGTTTAAATAATTACTTAATCAAAATATTCATAGCATATTCATAGTATAACATCGCTGTCTTCAGTAAAAACTTTATGAATCCAAATACTGCTCCGTTTTGGGATATATACTGTTACTAAAAGAAATCTCCATAACCAAGGATGGACAGTTATATAATGTTCCTCATCCGGGTTGAATGTATCATCACCAAAATCGTTGCCATTACATTCCCAAAGCCTAATGGCTCATATGTTTAATTTCTCTATCATCTGTAACGCGAATTAGTCATGTCAACACCAGTCTGTGCGTTTCACTAAATGACATCACCACCCTTAAATTGGTTAAAAAATAAACTAACATGAAATTTAGAGATTTAATAAAATAAATTTAACCAGAATATATGCTTAAAGTAATGATATTTTAACTACAAAAACAAATGTCAACCACGACTAATTGAAAGTATTCAGTACTTTCTTATAATTACATTGAATGAGTTTATTTGAGACGATTCCCACTGCAACTTCAATTTCAATGAGCCCCCGAAAAAAGTTCTGTTGCTGGTCAGGATTTTGAAATGAGGATTATCGGAGATTTTGAGGCCCTTCCGAGATGTATAAAAAAACACCCCAGGGCAATGTAGGGTCCTTTCCCGGAAAAGTTTTGAATTTTTGCTACCTATCGAAAACGTGAGTATTGGGAATCAAAAACAGTAATTTTTACGAGTATTTGTTAAAAGTTATTTGTTGAGGCTATCCTACTCGTTTTTGGCGCTTTAAAGGCTCAAGGTTGTAACCCGAAAACAGTAATTTTGTACCAGTAAACATGTATCTTTTACTAATAGTAGTTATCCTAAAACAGAGCTGTATTTGTATTCATTCAGGTAACTTGCACCACTGCTTTTTTTACATAACGCGACCCTGGTTTTGATGAATTATCACCATCTTCAGGAGTAAATTATGATCTATTTATCTTATTATTGTCACCTAGTCACCTAACGGATGAAGAGATAAATTTTAAAACGGACGCCAGAATAGAAGAAAAGGGTGGGTAAAGGTATTCGTTTATCAGAGTGCTGTCCTGACTCTCAATATTTTTAAAAATTTCCAACTGCTCTCTAGAGTCCAATTCACGACGTAAATTAAGTAAGTAACAGTGAAACTTCCAAGAAAACTTATGATGGATTACCACAAAGTTAATAATGAGTAAGTGAATTTTTGTAATAACCATTTTTCTCCTCCAAAAGAAAGTATGGCTTCTTATTTAAAAAGTCCTTCTATATATTATGAACTTCACGTTCGGTGTTCTCACGTGGTTATAATCTCCCCGTGGCCACGCCACTGTTATCCGCCTTACTAGACCTGACGCTTGACCTGTACTTCGCTAAATAAAACTCTCGTCTAATACGACGTACATTCAAATTCTAAGGCCTGCGATATTTTTTCTAACTGGCCACTCACCCAAAAGCTTAGAAACTAGTATGACTTCTCAACGCAATTCTTCAATATCCGAAGTTTTAGCCGGATGAATTTTCGATGCAAAGTTCGTTCCATTAATAATATGCATGGATTCGAGCATCTACGAAACGTATCAGATGACCAGTCATCTTCCTATTGATATTCTTCGGGCCAAGAACTCCTCGCTAATTAGTTTATTATCCTGCCGAGTGAAAAATCTATTGAGTTTATTCCTGCCCCAACTCGTATTTTTGACCTTAAGTAAGATAGCAAAAAAAGATCTCGTAATTTCAAAGGCTCGGCTGTTGAATTTGTCAGTGATTTCGTTGAGTCAACGTGTAAGGTACGTTTTTCAGGAAGATCCTTATGCTAGCTATATATTTTATGATTTTTTTTTAATTTACGCTCATTGCTTACTACTGTAATTGATTTTAGCGTCGAAACAAAGGACGAGGTGCATTCAAGTTGTAAGACTTCCGATTTTTTTCTACCTGGCAACTCACCCAAAAAATATAAAACTTGTGTTACTTCTCGACATAATCTCCCTGCAGACGTGTGCACATTTTTCAAAATGTTGACGCCATGATTCCATGGCCACGGCAAAGGCTTCTTTAAAAGTTTGCTTTGACCACTGGAAAATCGCCTATATCGTTTTGGTTTGTTGACACTCGATGCTCGGTCTTCATTAAATTGTCGCACCCATGCATGCTATTTCAATAACATCCACAAAACTATCACCACATGTCCCTGTCAACTGTCGATGAATTTCTACACTTATCACACTATGAAAATTCAGAAAAGGAATGTTTGCACGCTGCTCATGTAAGGAAAACTTCGTCATTTCAACTATCTAAAACAGTTTTCATTCTAGCCGAAAGAGTTCTATCTGTCCCTCAGTTCAGCCATTTCTGTCACGTACTGACGGAAATTGCATGCTTATTTAAAACAATAGAGATATTTCTATTTGTTTCCAGTCTGGAGAAAAAAATGGAGGCCTAAGACTTTAAATGCACCCCCGTATATAACTTTAAAAGGCAGTTTTGCAGCACCGTAGGGGAACGCATCATCTCTTTAAAGGGGAGATTCAGTCTACTATCCGATTTCTACACATTCCGTAATCCGTTTTGTACCCCTTCACGCATTTTCCTCCTCACTCCTACTCCACAAGGTATGTACAGTCCTCTGCTAAATTAACTTACAAGCCCGTTGCGACTCGTACAAACACAAAAAAACTGAAAACTTTCCGCAAGCGAGTCTATCTCGGCCGTTTTTCTTCCGACCTCCATAAAAAATGGCATTAGGTTTTGCTTGGAGAGTTTTTTTTGGAGATGAGGAATGAGTGGCTGTAACGTGAGTCCGTTGTAAATTCGGCAGTGTTCCTTGCAATGTAGGCAGGAGGAGTGGGGTTTAGACAAATGGATACGGTAGCACATACTTTGTAAAAAGTTGAGAAGCAAATCATTTGAGTTAAGAATGGAGGGACGCGGAAACAGGATGGTCCAAAGAGGCCATGGATGAATAATGTCCTAAGTGACATTTTTGATTAGCAGTCCAAACCTTCTCACTGTTTCCGTTGAAGCTCACCGGTATTAATTTCTTTACTGGTACGTACCCAAGTTAAGAGAGCATTCCACGAAAGGAGAGACCTGCTTCCAGACTGGGAAACTTAAACATGGACGTAAAGAAACCATTTATAAGAACAAGGATAGAGAATATATCCTGATTAGATCCCTTATATATTCAAACGTATCTGAAAAGTAAAATCAACTATACCATTGTTTTAATTATCAAATATATGGACCTGCGTATGAATATTTATCTAAGTTAAGGTGAAAGAGAGTTAGCACTCTATAGGACAGTGATGTGGACTATGCAAGCTAAAACGTGGAACTCAGTAACATTTACCGTTAGGAGCCACTTTAATAGAGATAAATCACAAAAATATTTTTACTTAATAATGACGGATACTCGTGAAAGCTTTAAAGAAGAATTAATCCAAGATAGCGGATGTGAATATTTGATATAAAAATTGAATTTAACCGCTCAAACATTATCTAAATGTGCATTATCACGTACAAAAACGTTGCTCACTGAGCATTCACGTCGTTTAACTGACATTTTAGAATATGAGAACACCGAAAAAAATTTTGATTGATACGAAAATATGTATCTTTTTTTGATCCATCATTCTCCGCAAAGTAGCAAAAAAGACTCCACGTTTTTCGTTAAAACAAGGAATTCACATTTGAGGCGAAATATTTTTATCAGTAGCCTTTTACATTTTGAAAAATTAATCTTCCTCATGCATAATTTTGGGGGATGATGTATGAATTTGGCCGCGAAGGAAAAGAATTATTTTTTTATATGCACGTGGACCGAGACAGATGACGTCTCTAAAATCCAACCCTCACCTTCCGCAGCTTGACTGCCATTTTGCGATTTTTTTCAACTCGCGCCTTCATCGTACATCATTCCAGACACACTTTTTTCTCGTTGCACGGGGTACCTCTCAATACTCACTCTGTGAAGATTATTCTACCCGGGTGAAGGTTATTATAGGTGTGTACCCGGGAACCCATATCGCATAAAAATGATAATATTCTTGAAATTAACTGCCTTTTAACATATATTTTGCTTAGCTCCAGAACCCCTACGATTTAGCATTATTCAACATTAAAACACAAAAAGCGCATGGTGAACATGAAAAAAGATGAAATTTAAAAAATTTTAAATTAGAAATTTTTAAAATAGGACGATTACCTGAAAAACTCGGCTAGCCATTCGTACTTGATTCATTCACTGACTTTAAGTCACTATAATTTTGTATTATTCATGATTATAACCATTTCTAAAATTTAAAACTAATGCATAAAAAATAACTTAAGTATGATTAGATGAATTTTGGTAAAAAAATGATGAAAAAATACTTATACCCATACCCTCTCATTATTGAACGTGCGTTTATTGTTTTGTTACAATTCCATCGGTAATCACGCAGCGAGTGAAATTCGTATATATTAGGTGATTTCTAATTGACAGAGTTTAAAAAGATTTATTCATTGTATTTTTTACAACACACACCGGACAGCCTTACAGAGACAACTTAAACATGAAATTCAACCCATTTCTGCATCAAAAAGTTTTATCATTTTCGGGATCTGAAAATGTTTGATTTCCTATATCAGTCAATGATAATATGTAATTCCCTGTCTACCTTCCGGTAAAGGCCATGGCCCAAATTATTCTCCTGTAATGGAGAATTCATTACAGGAGGCCATTCTATTTATATTCTGTGTTCCTAAGCTCACTCTTTGATGCTAACGCATTTCTGCAAATACTTGTTCTCCAACTGCTGGCCTAAGCATTACTCATTTCCACCGATGAAATAAATCATACTTCTTAAGAAACATTAAGGGTTCCCAAACCGTTTTACGAAGCCCATCTCTATTTAAATCATAATTAATACAGGAATTTTAAAAATAGATATAAGGAAGCAATTCATTAGATATCACAACTAGAGAAAGATACTTTATGGCAGTATGGTTGCATGGTAGATGACAGCAGAAAAGAAAGCAAGGGTGGAGACACTAAGATGTTGAGCAGCAGGAAAATGTATAAGCTGAATTGGATCGACCGTGTGAGTAATGAAAAAGTCCTGAGAAGGCAAACATAAAAGTTTAATGAATCTTTAACATGAAAACGGAGCAACTTAATTGGCTACATGATGAGGCTTGATAAAGACAATCTTCGAGGGCATGTAAATGGCAAGAACAGAGAAGGAAGTATTCGGATAAATATATGAAACTGGTAGAGAATGATGATCTTGAACACAGGATGGTCAAAAGAGGTCACAGAATGATTAATGTACTTGGTAATCTTTCCGATTAGCTGTCCAAAACAGTATAAATACTTCTCTGTGAAAAGATAAGTATATAATAGAATTTTTGGAGAGCCACCATGACCATTTTAAGGCACATGAAGAGGCATAATGGCCTCATGAAGACCAACATTGAGGGCGAGTATATTGCAATGACAGAAAAGGAAGGTATTCGGATAAAAGATATGGGACGAGTAATGAAGGATGTAAAATAGAAGTAATAATTTGGTGTGAAAATATCGGGTGATTCGATAATTTTGTCGGGAGTCACCTCAAAGTGGATTGCAAGAATCTAGAAGGAAGTACTCGGATAAAAGGTATGGAACAGATAATATAGGATGTGAAGGAGCAGAAATACTTATGCGTGAAATGATTACTTTATAAGAGAATTTTGTGAAGAGCTACCTCATCCAATCTTAAGATAGTTGACGTGCGAGGATGATTCGCGCTGATCCTTCCAATATAAAATCCTTATCTCAAAGGTAAATTAGCTCTTTACGTCAACACCTTCCTTGATACCCTTCTTTCATACCTCTTCAACGCTCCTTACGGGACCTTACTTTGCCCAAAATCTTACCTCCTTAACTCCCCTCTTTATCCGTCAAACCTTTCCCATAAATCCTTCCTCTCACAGAATCTTCACCTCATTCCAACGCCCTCTTTTGGAATGATAATGCACCAGGACAAAGGGAAGAGGAAGGGTTTATCTTTCGAGCGTCGGATGATTGAGAAAAGGGCGGTGTGGTGGAGCCGCATTCTCTTCAAGTAGAACAAGGATAGCGAACAAGAAAAAAGAGTAGGATACAGTGTGGAGAGAAGCTTCAAAAATATCTTTGGGGACGAAAAAGAATAAAGTTTTCTCAAGTTATGGGAGGATAAAGAATTGCCCATATCTATAATTTTATATTTAATTCTTTGATAAGTTTCGTAGACATTATTCAGGAAGAAGGAACTTCTGGGGAGCGTATATTACATAGAATGCTTGGGAGCACGAGCTGAATGGTTCATTATCAGTCGCAGAGAACAAATTTTGCTATCTTTCAGTAAAAATAAAATGGTAAACCGTATTTCGATATAGCATTTTTTTAAGGGGACTTATATGAGTCTATGCAAAAATTTAAATTTTAAAATATAATTTATTAAAACGTATTTAATATTACTCTCCAGCTTTTACAGAATCTCAAGCTATAAACAATAATATTAAATTTTGTGATAGAATTTCTATCATTTCCCACCCAATAGAGCCTGCCATGCCTAGGAGTTAAAATGATGCTCAGAACCTCAATAATTACGTTATAGCTGTGCTTATTTATTCCATCAGGACACAAAATAGGGCCCAAAATATTATTAAAACGTAAGGAATCCTTGAAAATCGGTTAGATACGTTAACAGATTCATTTGAAAGATGATATACAGAGCCGTTAAAGGTATGTGAGTATTTTACAGTGACACAAGATTCTCGTGTACGAATAATTTAATCAACAGAATTTTATTATTATAGGGCAGTAATTACAATTCATGTTTTAAATGGGATAAATAACAAAGAACTTCATATATATTCCAACTACTAATCGCTTTTAAAACTCACATCTTATCTCCATGAATTAAAATCCGCTCTAAAGTATTGATAGAATGGTCAATCGCTTCAGCATAAAAAGTACCATTCAATTATAGCTTATAGTTGATGAATTAGATTAACAATAAATCTGACTTTCAGTCCAATGTTTGAGTCTGTCCATATAAACTATCCTGAATCCTGTTCAGTCAACAGTCGCATAGTGAATCACATTCTGTGAAGAATCCAAAGTAGGTACTTAAATTTTCACATTAAAATGGCCATATTCTAGCACAACTCTGACATTAAAATAGGTACGATCCGGGTAAAAAAAAAGTAAAAGGAATCTTGTGGTGAATAATTTCCCTCTTAGGAAGGTAAAATAGAGACAACGTATAGGATAGGCAAAGGTAAAGAGACGAGAAACTTGCAGCAGCAGCAATCTACAGGAAAATCGTCGTTAATCATATAATGGATTGTATTACCCATTCAGTCTCGCACCTTCCCCTCAAAGACAAATGCAGACCTAATCCTCTGAACATCAATAGAGTGCCGGCTTTAGGTTCTTTTTTCATTTTAAGCGCAAAAAATGTAGATAAGACCTTAGTACCTCAATCAAAGGGAAGGTCTTACAGTAGGTCATAGGTGGAGAATCAAGAACCCTTGGGAAAAAATGTGAAATGAATTCCAGGAGTATGAACCCGTAAGGGATTTTGGGGTATAGTGGTAAAGTGAACAGGAATAATCGCACTCCTGCGAAAAAAATCATTCAGACATTTCTCACTGAAGAGTGGTCGCCCACTGCAGTACTACGTGGTGTGGGAATTGGAAAAGGGAGTGTGGGTGCGAATTGTCCTTTGCGATGGAGAGAAAGGGTCGTTAGATCCATTTTATTTGTAGGTACCGAGCCATTTGCGATATTAAATTTCGAGAGAGAAGAGATGTCGGTAAAGAGAGACGAGGGAAAATCCATGGTGAAACGAGTAAATTGAGAAATGGTCTAAGCGAATTTAAGAATGAAGCAATTTTTCCTTCATCAATGTTGAGTGATTGAGAGAACCGATAAAACAAAATTTTTATTTATTTTTATAGGATTTATTTTTATAGCGTAAATGTATAAGAATTTTATATTTTTATCTATAAATCGTATTCTTTTCGGATAAAAGACAGTTTCCAGCGTAATTCGGTGTTCATTTTTTATATTTAACATAGTGAAAGTACTTGTCATTTTCCACACTTAATTATGGAGACTCGGAGGCTGTGCGCTAGGCTTAGATAACTTGTACAATGGAGAATAGACATCTTTAAGAGCGATACGGAGAACATAATATTAGAGCCCGATTATAATTCTAGGTCCGATAAAAGCGATAAATTAACAGAGATATTTAGCCGAACAGGTAGGTATATATGGGAATTCGTTATTCCCCCGAACCACAGGACTTCAATAAATGTTAATCGTAATTTCGCATTTCTCTTCAATGTGTAAGCGGCAGGTGTCCTAACACCTCCTGACACAAGCTTTTTAGGTGGCTTGCGGAGTAGTATGCAGATGTAGAGGAACTGTCCCAGATTTCGGCACATAATGCCATTTTCAAGGTCCTAACGGTCTAACTCTTAAAATGGCAGTAAGTGTCGAAACCTGGGTCGGTTTATACAAATAAGTGTGGAAATCGACGAGTGCTTTTATTGTGTTACCTAATCTCTCCCTTTCCCTCCCTCGTTTACCTAAAGCCTGTATCACATGATCATTTTATCCGTCATTTCCGAGTGATCACTATCGCGATCACTAGAGTGATCACTCGCAAATGATCGTCGCCGGCAATTGTTTTTCGCGATCGCGATGAGGATTCCCATCACTTTTTTCGCCATTCGTCTGGTCGATTTTTCCGTCGCTGAAACCGTCAATAAACCCCATATCAGCCAATCAGAACGCATTCCCGGTTGGAGCGATTGCAGCGCAACGTTTGAAAATCGTGGGAACGGCAAATATTAACAATCACGCCGTACATTTTCGTGATGCGGGTCCTATGACAACGAGCTGTGATGCGATAGGCGACGGCGGGAGGGACTGTGTGATCGCTCTAATGATCACTTTTCGTGACGAAAAAAATGATCGCATGATTCAGGTTTAGCATTATTCTCTCAAACTTATTTTTTGACATATCCACCCCGCCCATAACTCGCTCCACTCAAATCTTCTATCTCCTGCGTATCTCATCTATAATATTCTTATCTTCACCTACTCTACACAGGGCTTTGCCATTTCACCTCCTCTCTGTCCAGTTAACCTTCTGCATTTTTCCCTACACCGACATCTGCAACGTCTCCAGCTTTCTCCCATTCTACTTTCTAAGTTCACATGTTTTCACCTGTAAAACACTATGCATCATCCCTACTATTCACTAGCCTTTTACCTTATTTGGCAAAGCTAATATCTGGTGTTTACTCTTCATAACAGCCTGACGCAATCCCCTTCTCGATGTTGTTATTTCTGCTTCCTTTTATATGGATGCACTGTCAAAATAGTTGACCTGCTCCATCCAGCTAAAGCTTATGATCACATAGATGTATCATCAACCTCATTTTATTCACTAGTGTTGCTTTAGAAAACTGCATAGCTAACTTTGGTCTTCTTGCGATTATACTCATGCCATATTCCTCCCAATGCTTGTCTAACGCATGAACTTGAGCTCCAGCCGTTTGGCTAATCATCCTGATGTTAATGCCTGATCATCCGCAAACCTCTTATTTAAACATCATTCTCCCAACTTTAACTCCAGCAGCCAACTCATACAACGTCTCCCTAACCATCTCTTTGGGATACCCTTTAAAAATAAATTACGGTAAAAGATAGGTAACAAAGGTATAATCAACAATACGAGGCTAAGTTCATGTATCTCAAATTCGGCCGGTTCGAGACAGGTTTCTTAAACAAAGTGTAATTAAATTTTAAAAAAATAAAACACAAGCAAAAAACAACTTTTTTTGTTGCAAATTAATGCTTTTTTCCGTTTTATGAACTTTTGATTATTAATTTCAGTGTAAAAGTAAAAAAATATTTATCGTTTTTTTGCTCTCTTCCTGTTGTTAGAACTTAGCCATCGAACAGTACCTTTGCAGGCCTTGGTGGTGGTAGGGTTTTCTCTTCGCTTTGCTGGTCTTATGGCCACGACTACCTGCCCTTCAGCCTTAGGTGTTTTATTCAACATCCATGAAACGGGACTATCCAAAAACCATTATTGGTATTTTCTGCTATGTTTGATAGCAAAGAAAGCTCGCGACACTTTTATGTTCGGAAAGTGATACGTATTCCAAAGGGGTGCACAGCAGACGTAAGTGGAGTACACTTCTAGCAATTCTGCCAAAATGCATTTTAACCTTTTCAGTCACATGTTTTTTCTCTATGTTCATGATAACTATTTTTTTGCTGCTTAAAATTAATTATGGTTTTATGAAAACTTTTCCCAAAAGATTTTCTAATTTTTTTCGAAGTAAGCTTTTCGTCTATGTTCATAATTATGGACAAGAATGGACATTTGAAGTTTAAGAATTCTATTAAAGTCAAGTCCATTTCAGTGGATATTATTGCTGAAAGAGTTAACCATTTGACGTAAAATTAGATGGGATATAATGAGGTTAATAGGGATAAAAAAAGAATTCAAAAATCAGTTATGCGTGAGAGATTCATCTGGGAGGGATAAGTTAGCGTTTAAGAAACAGCTTGAGATAAGAGGAGAAGATGAAGGATGGAAAATTAACAGATACAGGGGGAGGGAAAACGGGTGTGCTGAGTGATTTCTTCCATCTTCATTCACCATCATTTCCTCCACGCGGATGAGAAGCAGGAATTGAACCAGTGAAGAGTGAAAAATATTCAAGGAAATTTTGAATTTATAATACATTTTTAGAGCAGCGAGACTGGATACGTAACAGAAACCCAGCTTGGCCAAATAATTTTCTTTTTGCATTTTCAAATCTTCCTGGAGATCATGTAATGGGATTAGCCATAAAGAGCCTGTTGCTTCATGTGCTATTGATAAAAGATGAAAGGCATTGAGGAAGAGGGGAAAGGGCTCTGGAAGGGGAGGTTAGAGAAGGAAGGAAAGGAATATTTTAGGAAAACGGTGGGACGAGGAGTTTTCTGAGAAGGGATTGAATTCAGATATTAGAATCACCATTTCAATTTTCAAATAATTAATGTTTCCTAAATCAATAGGAAAAATTCGATTCCCATTAGAACTTTAACTTGTTCATCATGAAAATATGCAACTATGGAGTTGAAACTTTGGGAAACGTTTATGAAATTGGGAAAGTTAACGTCAATATGTCATTTCCTCGAAACGGTCTCCTAAAGTTTTATCCCCAAAGAACATCGGAATAATTATAGAGGTTTCAAAATCATGTTTATAGTACTAATAATTGATATGTTTTCTTGCAATTTTGCTGCTGATGTGCAATGAAATATATACAATGTCCTATTTATACACAGAAAAAATTTCAGCACCATAGAGATATTTATCGGGATAAAAGAGAAAATATGATAAATCGAACAAGGTTGTCACCTCATAAAGAATTCACATCATCAGCGGCAGCACGGTTATCTAGTTTTTTATTGGTTTCCCTACGAGCGCGAATTTTCCCCAGGATATTTCTTAGGAAGTAAATCAACTTTTAAGCTCGGTTTCATTACGGAAAGCCGGGGAGGATAAACGGGTCTGCTGAGTGATTTTTTCCTTCTTTATTCACCAACATATCCTCCACGAGGATGAGAAGCAAGAATTGAACTGGTGAAGAGTGAAAAATATTCAAGAAACTTAGAGTTTATATTATGTTTTTAGAGCACTGAGACTGGATAGGTAACAGCAAAACCATCTGGACCAAATAAAGATTTTTTTTTGCATTTTCAAAACTTTTTGGAAATCAAGTGATGTCAAGTGTATAATATTCCACAAATTACTTAATTTTACAAATTACTACACAAATTTCATAATTACGCCAATAATTCGGGTAATAAAATGCTTCAAAATCAAAAAATAACATTTAGATTAAAATTAATCACACAATTTCCTTATTTCATCATAAAAAGGATTTGGTGTTGAAAGCGATAAATTGAACATTCACGATAAATAATCTAGAAATCTTTTGGCGTCCAGCGATTAGACTAGAAATGAAGTCCCCGAGAATGGGCCCCAAAAAACTCGTCCTCAAGACACTTCAGAGTATTCGGACAAAGCGGATTGAAATCAAATTCTTCCGCGGGAAATGGATCCTCAGGTGAGAATAAAGAACCGCGTGGAACTCGGACATAAGCAAGCAATATTGAATATGATTAAGAGGCGAAAGTAAAAGTGGAAATAGCTTCAGACCTTTTTTCTAGAAGATTTTCTGTCGTAGAAGTTCCTGCCATACAGGATGAGTGAATGCAAACGTACAAAATGGGGGAAAGTGAAAACAAATTAAAGCCATGTACGTATATACAGATTTGGTGAGGCAAGTATTTCCAGTGTCTATAAATGTACGCAAGTAATGCAAATGTATTATTTCAGTAACGGCAAGGCCAGTAATCATTCATTTTAGGTACTTTGAGATTTCAGATTAAATAAAACATGACGAAAATATTCATACACTTAGCAGTGAATAATGTCATCTATTCGGAAATATGAAGCTTTTTCTATTACATCCATAAGAGATAAAAATAAGAAAAGCTCGAATAAAAATTGCACATAACTGTAATTTGTACGTCATTTTAGAAGAATCAGCTGTCATCATTAATCATTATTAAAGAAGAATGACATGTTTTTTAATTTTAGTGCAGAGACAAATTATCTACCATTTTAAAACTGGTGCGAAGGTCCTACAATAGCCAGGGAATAGGTATATTGGAGGAGTAGGAGAGAAAAGAAAACTGCAAAATGCGCCCCAGTTCCAAATTCTACATAAAATGAGTGGCGGCAGTTTGGCCAGGGCAACTTTGTGACACGAAAGACTCAGCTCCGGAATCGAAAGGAGGACTTCCCGAAAATTTCAACTGACGACCTCACTTATCCAAGTTCACGCGGTTACGGAATTGTAACAAGGCCATTTGGTGAGTTGAAATTTAAATGGACTTGGTTGAGAGCGGAAAATTAGGTGCATTTTAAGGACCTAAATTGCCCCCGACAAGAATATTACAATAATAGACCCTTTGGCCCAGGTCAAAGAAGTGAGAAGAGGATGAAATGTTGCAAAATATACTGTATCAAGGATAACAATGAACAGCCATTGTTCTACTGCCTTAATTTTGAATGAATATCGTATGTGCGGCTGCATCAAACGTTTTCTACTTAGATTTATCTGCATAATGTTTTAGCAAAAAAAAATACAGGAACTTTTAGCTATTCAAAGCAATGACGTACAACATCAAATACAGATGACTTCTCTCACTGAATTTTGATTGGTAAATTCCTTGAATTATCCCAAGATCTGATTGATAATTACTCAGTTTATATCTCAAACGAGGCTAGTATGCAATTTCACTCACCAAAGCAGAACTGAAAATAAGCTTATGAGGAAATTGAATCATGCTAACAAAAAATTAATCAACCTGCATTCTCCGATATTATGGCTGTCCTAATGGTATAATCAAAAATATACATTTCACCGCGCTTCGAGCAGCAAAACTCAATGGACACACAGCTCTCTTCTAATTTATTTCAGAAATATTTGTGCATAATTACCTAGCTTTCTCGGAAAATACATTCTAAAGCGAACATCAGTTGTTCAATTCTAATCGCTGTATATAACATACCGAAGCACTCTCCGCACAGTTCTTTAGAATGCGCAACAAGGGATCAATGGAGAAAACAAGGGAACAAACACATTACCCAGTTAACATGGCACTGGTTGGCACAAAGCTTCATTCCCCCGCACAAACAAGAAAACAATGCCTCTTAAGAGATAGCCGACGAACGATGAGGTACAAAAAAACAAGTAACTGCATCGACCGCAACTCGACAGCAAAAATAGCCGCGCAAGCAAGGTGAGATGCATATATAGGTACACGGATGTAGTGGGAAGCCTTTGGTGATATCGAAACGAAGGGAAGAAGGATTTAAGGAAAAGAAAGGAGAAACGGAGAGCTTCAAATACGATCAGGGGGGGGGGGGAAGATGAGGACTGATTAGACGGAGCGAAAGGGTGAAAGGCTGGAGGGAAGTTTTTGCAATTGTAGTGCCCTCCTAGAGGAACTAATGCAGGGATCTCACAGCCTCTAAAAAAACTCTGCTATCACCTGGGTTTGAGCCTGGACCTTCAGGGTTGTAAGCCACCTAGTCGCCATATCAACCCGAATTCCCTAATAAATGTTTCGTCACCCACTGCGCATTTAAATGTGTTTACAAAAGCCGCCACTACATACGCCATGGTAGAGTATTCCAAATAATACAGTATAATTACGGCTACTAACCGAAGATGTTCGGTAAAACCCATCCCAAAATTCGCTCTGAGAAAATGCCAGCCAGACCAGCAATCGGGGAATCCGGGTTCGAATCCCGGATAAGTCATATATTATTTCATGGAGAACTGCATCCTTTGTTGTGTTTTCTGTTAACCGACATTTATATTCAAGATAACATAATTTCTGAAATTCATAACTTTTAAGTGACATTCCTCGTTAGTTTAAATACTTAACTGCAAGCCTTGAGGATGTATATATAGTTTTGCACTCATGCTCTGCACGTTCCGGATGTTTAAAAAACCAAACTTAAAGTCGGCAGTATAAATCAAGCTTCTACGGTACGGACTTTTCCAAGTACCTACTCCCGTAGGTATAAGATTTCTAGTTGTTGAATTTGAAGGGAGGGCAATCCTTGGGAGATTCAACTGCGAATGGGGCTGAATGGAATCTAGAAGCTTCGTGGGGATCTCTCGTGAGGTGAACAGAAGAGTATCGCAGTGCGAATGTCGAAATCTCCATTCTGTTGAAGAGGAAGAGGGAAGCGCGCAGATAGATATTTTCTAAGGAACAAGTCGCGGCGCGATGCCTTAAGATCGGTCCTCTCTGAAATCCAATTACTTACGTCGTCGCGCGAACAAGGATAAATGGAGGAATTCACCTCGCAAACACAAGAGGTCCTGAGTCCTTTGTCCCTCTACGATCGGATTTTTTATAACTCCTTGTTTTTGGCCACCGTCATATCAAATTCCTTAAGTACTATCCAATGATTCGCTCACTCGAAGCGTTCGGTTGGCCTTTCTAGCAAAAGATTTTAACGTCTAACGAGTAATGGAAGGGAAGAAGAGTTGACTGAATCCAAGTCTTTTATTTTTAGCGGCTGGAGTAAATTGATATTTGATCCCGAATTGCATGATATTTGATTTTGCGCAAGTTCGAAGTTGCTAGTGAATCGATATGTCCCGAAAAAAATTGACTACGGCCATGTCTCAATTTTCACAAGGTTTGATTGGGTTTGTAGATATGTTACCACAGGAATCTTTTTTTCCCTCGGAACAATTGTAAGATAATATCATGACAAATTTGTACTGAAATAATAAAGTGAACTCGAAAGTGATGTAATTTAGAAGTCATCACCAATGCAATAAGAAAACAAATTTCAATGCACATAGCTAAAGAATACTTTAAAATGAAAAAAAGCTCTGTGAGACTACTTTTCATAGGTGAAAGAGAAGAATTGATTAATTCAATAAAAAATAGGGGCTAGGGGCTAATGGTTAAATATGTGTTTAAAAGGGGATATGTGGGCCTTGACTTGCAACATTTACTCGTATTAAAAATTGACTACGATTAAATGCAAATAAGCGAATCTCAACATTTTCTTTAAGTTATATTTTTAGGGGTTTAGTTTTATGGGGTTAGTTCATAGTTGAAATCGTATTTAATTCACAATAGGTCTACATTTTTCAAACAAGCATTTCGTCATTTGTAAGATAAAGCGACATAGCAAGAACTTGTTCACACATTTTGCTCGCACGATTCCACGAACGATCGCAATGGTACCAGGTACTATCTCCTCTCTTATGCTCTTCATACTTCACCTACATCTACATACTTCCCCGCAAGCCGAATCAATAGGCAAAATTACGCTTGTTAGATAAAAAAAATCTATTAGGCTATTCGAAAAAATTACGCCGCTCGGGGAAATAGTATTTCCCATACCTTCTGTTTTGTCATCCAATCGGCAAAATATCTCTCTAAATTCATCACTTCGGTCAGACCTATTTATTACCATACCACCGAAAAAATCACATATCGGCCTCAGGCAGACGTTCTAAGGCACCGAAGGCGCATGAAAAGATTGTCCCGGTAGCTAGTTGCCACCACTACCAATGTTGTCAAAAAGTAATTAAAATAAAAATGACGGATGTTTGCGTGACTTGTGTAGTGTAATGTTTGTGAGAAGAGGAAGCTCACATATCGGCCTGGATTTCCAACACGTTTTATATTACATTTGCACGAATAACCATGCGCTCAATGGGAAAAATTTACTCGGGCAGGACTCGAACCCACGACTGATTGTTTCACGGGGGAGGACTTTACCCTGCCGCCACCGAGATCAGCTATTAAACTTGGGTTCTAATATGGTGCTCTCCGTTTCGATCTTAAAGATATCTAATCTCCATTGCCCATACAATATAAGGCTAGTGCGCAGCCTCCGAGTCTCTAGCGGCTCAAAGTCCAATTTGTTTAACAAATCAAATAAATGGTGAAGAATAAGGCTTGAATGGGGAGGAATAAACAGGGTTGGAATAAATAGGGAGGAAAAAATAGAGTTGAGGTGTGGCGCAAGGTTTCTCTCAGAAAGGAAAGGGGAGTACGGAATGGATAAAAGTGGAAAACCAAAACAGGGTAAGCGAGAGAGACAGAGACCAGTTTAAGTCTTGAGAAATTTGAGCAAGCAACGTGGTGCAAGGCGTCTTCATCCAACTTGAGATTGAAGAGAGGCGAGGGAGGGCCCAGGGGTGAGAAAAGGGGGACAAGGACTCCTTGGATCTCTCAGCCAAATACAAATTAGATTACACTTGGTGTGTGAAAATTTAATTTGCCTAGAGTTTTCGCGGTGCCAGTAGAGAGTTTGTAAATGGCTTGCTCGTGAAAGGAAGAGAACTTCTGCCTCTTCCTCCACTCCCTTGTATCTATGTTGTATACAGCACGCAGGCACAAACTCGCTCACACCTTGAGCTTCCTGACGAGCCTTGTGGGAAAAGTTTTTTTCCTATTCTCCGTCTTGCCATGGCGTTTCTTATGGTTTATGGTCGAAGTTGACAAGAGTTTTAGAGTTTTAGATGCTCAGGAGGGCAATATATTGTCCAGGAACTGAGAGAAGTAAGAGAATTTCTTAAAAAGCTCTCCACTTGTTTCTTGCCTTGGACACGTTCTCTCCGGAATAACCCTCAATGAGACTCAAATTTACCTTTGCCCTAGCAAGTTTGCCTTAAGGGTACTATAAGTGGATAGGAATCTCTTTCTGAAGTAGATGTATGTACAGGGGCCCGAAGGGACGCACGTTCTTATCTACTTTAAGTTCAACTGGGGAAGTTTTTACGTACACAACAGTTTAAGTACACTAAATGTCTTTAAGAGAAAATTCAATGCCTTGCGCTATGATAGAACAAGAAAAACGTAATGGATTGAGAAAGCTATCCGTTAGTGAATTCCAAAATATGAAGAGACTCCAATATAGAAATAAACTTTTATCATCCTATATTTTGTAGAATTTTCAAAAACAAATTTTATTCACAGCCTAAATACATCCAACATCTACACAAAGAAGAATCAATATACGAAAGCAGTGTAATAAAAATGTATCCTCACATTTATAGACTAAGAACGTCTAATGTAACATTTGAATTGTTCTTCTGAGGACAGTACTCAATACGATGATAAATTTAAATTTGTTTTCACAAACGTTTCTACAGTAAGACAAAAATAATAAAACAGCAAAAGATTAGAGCGTAAATATAATCAGCTAAATACAATGTCTTTTCCTGAACTCTCGGAGTAATTTCAAGTAAAATACTTCTCCTTCTCCTTGATATGCAAGGCCCAAAAGGAAGCCACCGAAAGCTCTTAGCACGAGAATGATCCTGGATTTTGTATCCAATCCAAGTAGTAATCCGTTCCCAAGGCGAATGGTCCGAGTTCATTGGAAAACTCATCGCCCTTTCTCACCATTCAAAGCAAACAAACACGTACGTTGCGGAAACGTGGTGAAACCAATCATCCCATGTTGAGCGCTTGCATTTGGTAAAGAGAATACAAGCAAAGAGAAGACATGCGTCCCTTAGCATCAAGGTATTGAAAATCAATCATGAGTGGAGTAAAAAAGAAATGGAAATTCACAAGCGATTCCAAAAAATGAGGCTTCTGCGAACTTATAAATAACCTAACCGATAAAAATACATATGTCCTGAGAATATAACGAAAACAAAAAAATAACCATTCGCCCGACTTATTGTACTTGCTTGCACTATCTGACCGCCACAAATCGCTCTGCCAGTTTTAAAATTAAAGGCTTACAATTTTGGTTGTACCCTACGACGAAATACCGTATTTACCTCCATTGTAAAGACAATAATATAATTCACGAAATAGTGACTTTGCATGATTCGGCCCAAATTAAAAGTTCACCGATCTGTCTAAAAATTGGTTTCTCCAAGTATTATCATGCGGTCTAGATTCGAAAAATTACATTTTTGAACAATCAATTTTTTATACCCCTAGAGAGTAGAGGGATATATGCAATTGGAAACACTGTAATAGGTGAAAAGATAGTTTCAACAATTTTTCCTAGGGTTTCTGACGATTTTAAAGGGAATCAATTCCTCAATTTATTAGTCGTATCTCGTCTCGTTCACCCCAACCATTTGTATGGGTTAGTCAGTTAATAAGTGATCGAAAGTAAGTTTTACAGCATATAGATTCACAGTAGAAGACCTCAGAAAACATAGCTCTATGTGAAATGAGACTTGAAAACAAGGTTGTTAGACCGTTGTGAACAGCCGTCGCCCGAGAGAATAAAACGACACCCTCATGAAGGTAACTAGCATTTTCCGAGGCCGATTACCTTTTAAGGTGCGGTGTAAAAAGTATTTGAATTAAGGGTGAAATTCTTCCGTCTACGTGCCATGAGTGAGCAATTGTAGAAAATATGAAACTATGGATTGAGAACAGTTTTAGGTATGCGTAAATATATTATAAAAACAAAGGCCTTCCGTAATTTTACAAACTACATTCCACTGTACCCAAGTTAACAATAAAATATTTTCTTATTAATGGTCTTTTACGTAAATAACGCACGAAACAATTTTAGTACTTTTACTTTCAATACTGACTGTAGATAAAATAATTATGTACCTACAAGGCAGTATATATTAAAAATATGAATTGCATATAATACCAAACTCCCTTACCGTAAGTTTTGACATTCAAAAGAGAGCCGGGGATAATTTCCTAAATTATTAGCGGCCGGCGCTAATTTAGGAAATCATCACCGACAAAAAATCACCCTAAAATCTGATGCCACTTACAAGTAGAGGATCAATCCTCACGCCTTATTATGGCGAGAAATTTACCCCGCAATCTTTATTAATCCCAAATATGAAAATTCAACATGCGGAAATCATTTTGTATACAAAAAAATATAACGACTGAAAGCGTCTAACTCGCGCATTTCTCCAAATCCAATTCAATTTATTTCCCTTTCTCTCTCTTTACATGTTTTGTAAGTATTTCCACCTCCCCTTCGTAAACTTTCCCTTCCATCATCTCATGTTACAAGGAAAATTACTCCTTACCCTTGCAAACCATTTCCCTAAAAATGTCTCTTGCTCCCGCATTATAATTTTCTTAAAAATTTCTGAACATCTTCTTCGTGCTTTTATCGTCTTTAACCTCCGATTTTACCGCATCTGCTGTGCTGCATTTTTTTCATTAACTTATTCTCTGCTTTCTTACGCCTAAAATCCAATCAACTTTTTTCCTGATCATTCGTAAGCCTCCGCAATCCATTTTATCTGTCCGTAATATTTTCTCGGTTCTTCTCACTGAAGAAAATTACGTAAATGTGAAAATTCCGGATTAAATTCGATTGCATAGAATCAGCAGCCCAGGCTGTGCACTCTATTCGACCAGAGTACTTTCACCATACTCTCAGCCTAGCTTCGACATCAAAATACTACCGAATCATTGAACTTTTAACACTATCTATAATAAATCTTATAAAAGACATTAGGTAAGTCTGTGTCATCATCAACGATAAAGAATCTCCCATAATGCGACTTTAAACGTGGTTTAAACTTAAGCAGTTAGGAGGGGACAAATGAACAGTTTCACCCATAGATCATTTCCTAGCGTATTCATAAGATACAAAATAAAATTCTTTCAAAGAACACTGTCCAAATTTCTCTCGTTTAATTAACCTGACAGGCTTATGAATGGCAATTTACAGGTGGTATACTAAACAGATAACAATTTTATTGAATATAAACGGGTCAGTAAATAAAATATAAAGTAATTTCCCTTTATATAACTTGGAAGATATGCCTGAGAGGGTCGATATTTACGGTTCAAATTGCCATATTCTAAACTTAAAAAGTATTAAATAACATCATATGGTAATTCACTCTCCATTATATGCTCATCATTAGTAGTTGGTAAGTAGGAGAGCAGTATATTTGCCCTTCCTTCAAAGGATCCTTTTCTTCTCGAAGGAAAAACGAATTTTCAAACCTACTCGTTGGAAAAATTATCTCTATAAATAAATCGTTTCTGTCTGACCAGGAAACATGGTAGGGTTCTAAAATGATGTTCTACGTATAGCTTTGAAAGATATCTATTCTCAAAAATGTATTTCGAAACCTATCCGTCCGGAAAAATATCCTTCATAATATTTCGTTTCTTTCAAACATGGAAACAAATTGGGGTTCTAGAATGATGTTCTTCGTTTTCCTTTGAAAGATATCTATTCTCATTTGCTTAAGCTGTTTTATAACAATGCGCCGTCAAAACGTTTTCCTCTTTTCACCAGATAACCCGTGCACTCTGCACCCGATAGTCAGCGCTGTAGGTGGTAAAAAAAATTTAGGCGGTACTCACCCAAATTTGCCAGCAGCTAAACATGTATTGTACATCCGGCCGCGATTGAAATGTCAAATTCCAACTCATATTAGTTCCAAGTTGTGCCACGAGATAACTCTGAACACGTGCATAATCATTTCCGATTTTTCTTTTTGAAATCCATTAGACAATTTACAGTTGGGCTATTTTTTTACAGATTTAAAAAGGTAGTTCAACCGGTACGCTTATAGCGAGTTTGGATTTTAGGGGGTAGGTCGTACAGGCCCAACTACAACACTGCCGATTGTGCAGTATATTTGTCCTTTTCTTCGCAGATCCCTTTTTTCATGAAGGGTCTGCTTTTAGTCTTAGTCGTCGCATCACAACTTCAGCATTCATCTCCTCTCCCCCTTCTCAGTTTCCTCCCGCCCCTGAGGGGTTAGACGCGGCCGTATAGCCACGGCATGACCCTCGCAAAAAGAACGCTTCACTTTCAAGGAAGAGACTCCTGGGTCCCGCCGTATTTTGTTATTCACACCGTATCCTTTCCCTTCTCCTGCTCAGGCCCAGCTCCATCCCCTAGCGCGCACTCCTTGCACATAAAAAATTAACGTGCCTCCGTCAGGGAGGGGTGGTTGTAAGAGGATTGCCCCCTCTTCCAAACTTAACGGCTGAGAACACTGCTGCATTTTGCACAGTCGACTCAATAATGTGGAATTATGATCGCTGTACGCTAAAGCCAGGCAAGGATCACCCAATCTGCCCGAATGTATCTGAAATCGAATGGTGAGCAAAATTCGAACCAATAGATGGTACTATTTGAATTACTTGAAGAACTATTTGAGGTCGCAGTATTTGATGATCCAAATTATAATTCAAACCGACTTAAATGGGCTGATAAAAATTATAATGGTGCATGATTTATGCCACGAAGATTACAAAATATGATCGTTAAGCCGGCCTCTGAATGTGTTGCCACCCACCGTGCATTTAAATGAATTTACAAAAGCCGCCTCTTGCGTCGCTTACAGAGTAATTGATCCGAGTGTCACGGGATAAATAAGGTATAATTTGAGGTATTAGCCGAAATTTATACACATAGATGATTTAATCTATCCAACTCATTACTTTTCAATGCTAATCCTCGCAATTATAAACATAGTATTGCAGCATATGGGAAAAAGTAGATCGCATTGCACTCAGTACCACGCAGAGGACATTTTTGAAAACCGATTAAAGCGCGACCTAAGTGGCGACAGAAATCAGCCTTCTATGGGATGGAATCGGGCCTTCCCAATACAGTACCCTCGGCCATGTATCTGAAATCGAATGGTACGCAAAATTTGTTCCTTAGGATGGTACCTATTTGAATTGTTTTAAATATTATCTTGGGTCGATATGCTATGAACGAATTTATAGTTCAACCATAATTAAATGAGCTGATAAATATATTAATGTTCTATGACTTATCATGCGAATTTTGATGTCTCCACACGAGACTATCATTGAGTATATTGGTTTTGCACTCATTCGGAGGCTACGATAGCACAAGCATCAAGAAAGAATGCTAATCAAGTGGGGTCACGCAGCTGATCTATATCAAAGGTAAATACGGAGCAGGGAAGGAGAAATGTAATGATTACGTATTGGATTTTTAAATGTCGTATTTGGTTTTCGTGTCGAACACTTAGTTTGATTCACGGAACTTTTGAAAGTAACAAACATAAAATGTACATATTGGTCTTCGGTTTAGAAAAAAATGAACTTCATTGTCGAACAAGTAACTTTGTCCATAAAATGTGGAATTATATCAAAGAAAAATGAATCTTATGATACATATGCCGACTGATATTTTATTTGTTGCCAAACCGGCTTCATCACCTGTGTCTCCAGCAGAAACTAGCTAGGTACTTAATTTCAAAACAATAACAGGCATCTTTTATAGGTATTGGTCGAAGCCGATGAGAGGTTGAATTAAAACTTCGTGAGTTTTTTTTGAGAGCTCAGTTAGAGAATCAACAGTAATGCACCATTAAATCAACCATTGATTACGAGCAATTACCGCCGACGCGCTGACCAATTCCGAGCTGAACTACGTCCGACATTATTATTTTTTCGCCACAGAAGTACGCCATTGTTCAACACTCTTCGGAAATTATTTCTCCCAGTTTTTTTTCTTCACGGACAATATAAAAGCCGTTGGGAAACTTTCTTTTTTTATTCCATGCAATTACGAGCCAGAGAGCTTACAAAAATACTAAAACCTTCATTCAAGATTTTTTCAACCTTGTTACCGCTTCAAAGCACTTTCGTGAAAAAAAACTGTTTGAATGTAAATTTTCGAAAGCCAATATAAAGCTCATTGTAAAAAAATAATATTAAAATAATGGTATCTTTAAAGGCCTTGCTAAAACCTTTAAAGGATATTGCGAAGGTTGTTTTGGAATGACGTTTATCTAGAACAAAATAACTATTGTAAATACGATTATTGAAATTAACTATTCAACTAATTTCACCTAATGTAAGGAAAAAATCCCATTTACAAAATGCGGCTATTCCATTCGCAGAAATCAATAGTTTTTGGAAAATTTAATTTAATTTCAGTCTCAAAGGAAAAATCAAAATAAGTCTTTCGAGTTACAAGGTCAACCATAAAAAGACGCAGGAAAACCAAGTTCTAATTTCCTTGCCTACCATGTTAAACTTACATGCAAAGGGATAAAAATACATCAATTATATTATTTGTCTATTAATAATTTGTCTAAAATGAACAAAAAATATGCTAAACATTGAAGACAACACGGGGAATAAAATTGGAATTAGAAATCGAGAAAATTAGATGCTCTTTGCAAGAAACTGCGGATGAACTAAGGAATAATCACGGCACCATTTATTTCAAAACGAATAAATGTTGAAATAACTTTGAACCTCCGAAAAAATATTTCTGATAAATTCTCACTAAATTAATGGCACTTACGTTAAAATCAGCCATATCTAAAAGATTGAAATGTATACCTTCCCAGCGAGACAACGCGACTAATTTCGGTACACCGTAGTGTTAAGTTATTAAGTGGTAAATACAAATTATAGGCTAAGTTCCCAAGTTTATATATCACCCTGAAAGGGTCAAGGAGAAAACGCAGAAAGGGAGGAAAGCGTTGAGCTGCAGGTTTTAAGAAAGTATACTGACGTGACGCTGGAGAGGTAGGGGTGCATAGTAGGTTTATTTCGAAGTCGAAGGTATATTTTGCTCATCGTTGTTTACAAGGGTGTTATTCAGGACTATATAAAGTCAGTGCACATAGTGAAGATAATTTTTTCAAGGGATCAACTGCAAGGTATCTGAAAAAGAGGAATTGGAGAAGGAGGAAAAACCTTCCGTACCCAATCGCAGGTCAGTATCTTTAAACAATATCATATAAAACAGAGTTACACCCAGTATCGGCCACATCCACCAATTACTTACATTCATTCTGTTCACCCTAAAATGAGTTGTCAGGCGAAAAAAATCACCAGAAAAATAATAATAATAAAATCATTCCTGCTGTCCACTAAAACAATCCATTTTCCTACCACTACCGCGCTACTGCGTTCCTCACGAGCACATCCGGTGTCAAAGGGTTTACTTGTGAATGATCTTAGAATTGGGTGTAGGTGCAGCGTAGTCAATATAAGATGAGACTGTAGTATGGATAAGAAGGCGCCAAGTAAAGGAAGGTATGGATGTACAAACGAGTTGGTGTATGGGGAGAAGGATGGATCCGTTTGCTTGAGTGCGCTGCGTGATCGGAAGAGCGTTGAAAAGATTTCAAGGGATTTAAACGAATTCGGATAAAGTCGCGCGCACTCCATCAATACCAATATTGCTTAAAATCGAAACTGGAGGCTGATCTGATCGGAGGAGAACTGTAAGGGTAACGAGAGGCAAATGGCTAATTAGGGGAGGAAAGAGAGTAAGAAAGGGAGAGGTGAAGTAATATGGAGACAAACATCTACATGTTTCCCTGCAAGGCACTTAAAGAGGTGTTTGGAAGGGGGTGAACCACCACCAACATGAACCAGAGAAGTTAAATTTACTTCCACTAACATGCCCTTCACAGCATGTACGCTACATTCATCTAATCTCTACCCTACTCAGTTGTTCGTTAATTTTTATTTCGTTAAATTGGATAATCTATGTCCTACTCAGGGCAACCTACTCATGAAGATAGAATGTGCAAAATATTCTATCATAACTATAAGGGACATTTAGATGCATGCATTAAAGTATTAATAAATTAGTAAGTTACCCAACAAGTCAACTAACCTATTTCTAAGTCCTTAGCTGCTTTTATAGTCTCATGGATTGCGGATAAAAACGACATTCTAGCTCTGTCTGTTCCACAGTCTATCTCTCTAATTTTGCTTTAATGATCTGATCTAACACGGCATATAGGCATTCTTAAGATCTTCTATCTTCAACGGAAAATAAACTGGTCTTAAATTTACATAGTAAGTTTTTCCTAGTTTTCCATTTGCCATCAACCAAGTCTCAAGAGGTCAGTAACACAATGACAGGCGCTACAATAGAAAGAAATGGATTCACATTCAACTCTACTACTGTGGGGAACGTATATGTACCAGTATAATGAGGGAATAACATACTGCATTCTATGAATTGCATTGGATTGCTTTACTGCCAAGGGGATGCCAAAGTGGTAAGCACCCATTATCTGAGGCGATTTTGAAATGAGACCTTGGAAGAGGGGATGTTATGGACCTTGGGAAGGGGAATGGGCTAAGGCTTCCTGTATGAAAGGATAAATAAATGAGTTGCACTTTGACCTTGAAACTTGCGCGTTGTTTTTTTTTTTAGGAGAACCCTTCTCCTTAGTGAATGGTCGCTACAGTGCTAACGCGTTTATCTATCTTTCATCCTCTCAACCCTTTCATATATTTTCCTATATTTAATTTTGTTTTATTGCTCAAACTCAATATTTCCTCAGAGCGGCATTAAAAACTCTTCCTTCTTATCTAAGTGAGTTCCTCGTATACTATTTATGGGCTGAATTTCATTGCCTCTAACTGCCTAAATTCCTTCACATAATTTATTAACTCCTCTTCAAGCTAATCAGTTGAAAACTTGCAAAATATATAAAATACACATCTCATACTGCTACTCGTAATTAACGAAAAAATAAACAAACAATTATTTAACTTCTCTTCAGGCTTGCATGATACAGGCCACACACACCTACATACTTTTTGTTTTCAGCCACTTCGAATGACACAAAATGCCGCTACACCAGTAACTCCTCCCTAACTGGTGCTAAATCACACCAGATGTAACAACTAGACCTAAATTGATTCCCCATTTTCAAGCACGCCTCACTAATCTTCTGCACGCCACCAAGTATTTCACACAACTCCACGATTATTACTCTCTCCCATTTTTTCATTAGTTACTCACACTTGTAACTATTGGTTTCATTGTCAGCTAGCAAAAAGATGTTTTCCTTCATTCTGAAATATTTCAGGGTTTGTTTTTGGTGGCACAATTTGTATGCTACGACGTATAAAAGATAAACAAGCAGCACTAACCACGGAAATTCTTTAAGATTGGGAAAACAAAAAACAATTCAGATTGTAATTGGTATTATTCATTACATCAGAGCGTCTAATAAAATAGTGTTTGCTTTCCATTTCACGATTAAAGGCTTCAGCTCATTCACCACCCTTCCCCGAACAGATGAACGGACATGGCAGCCCGACGCCGTAGATGTCGCCGGCGGCGCGGTGGCGCAGGCAACGTAGGGTATTTCCGAGGTGCGATTATGTGGCAAGACCGTCTAGTTACCGCTCTACCTCTTAGGGTCTCCAGCCACCCAAGCCTCGGCCTGTAACGGCCTCCCAGAGACGAGCATAATCCTCCCTTGTTCTCCTGCTTGTATCTACTGTTCAACCCAAGTTAACGAGGCTTGTGTGAGAAATTAACCTCACTTACCACCGCCGCCGACACTTCCATGAATTTCGAAGTAAACTCTATACGAACGGTACTCCATCGATTTAATTATTGGATTCTCAAAAATGTGCCTTATTGGCAAAAAAGAAATCTATTAGGCAAGTTTTCAGGCAAATTAGGCGAGCAAAGTGAACTTTTGACTCTTCATCCAAGTTGTCCTATCGATTTCAATATCGAAGCGTCATCTTTAAGGGGAGAGCCAAGTTGAGGTTCTTTCTTGTGGGAAGGCGATCGAGATCCTTAATAAAGTATAAAGTAGTTTCATTTACCATGTTAAACTTCCGAAATTTCCACGAATTATTACTCTGATCCATTAATTTAGTATAATGTTTTAAATGAATCGGCTTTTTAGCTACTAAAAATGAATTCAAGTCACGTCATTTATGAGAAGAAAGCACCGTGTTTGGCAAGAAGACGTCGATAGAAGCCACCTATTAAGGCTCAGGGTGTGCATTGGCAAGGTGAAGGCTACATCATTCTTTGAAGTCCTCTGTTTTTGAAGGCAAATGATTTTTAATACAAACCCGTTCGGTAAAATATATCTTTTATTTTATCGTTTTTGTCGCTCCTAAAAATATAGAGCGGTTTTAATCTGATTCATTAGTTATTATCGGAAATCATAATAACGTTTAACATAATATATGAGCAATAAATCAATAGAATGTACACACCTTACTGCATTATTTTAGAGTTGATAGCGAATTTATGCAGAAATATTGGCATATCCGAGCTATAAGTAATCAACGTACTGTGGCAAAAGATAATTTATGCTAGCAGAATGGAATTGACCAAAGAATTGATTAGTTGAAAGGTTGTTGATCTTTACTTATTGCTCGATAAATCTAAGCCTAATGTGTAGATTCGAAGTCTCTGTTTGATTTCAATAAAATGCCAGTGAAATCTGTTTAGCGTTCTCGGTTTGGACGTCGTAGCTTCTGATGAATCACGAAGCTTTCCTCAGTATTTTATCTAGCCCGTGGATTTATTTCTGCACCAGATCCCATGCGCTTTCTGCATATTTGAAATGCAGCCAGATAAGTGAAAAAGTTGGAGTGGTTGTAATAAATAGTATCTGCACGCTAAGCTTAGGCAGCTTGAGTAATAGGGTAGTTTCCTTCATCAAAGAAAACGAAAGGCATTGATTACGATTCGTTACCCACCATTAGTGTATTCATAATATAAAAATTATTTGGCTTTAGTAATCCCAGTTTAGACGAATGTTAATGGTCAATTTTAACCTCTTTTGAAAAAGGCCAGATTGGCGGCCATGCGATACTCCTCCACGTGACGTCACAGGGGCCTAAATACTATGCGAGTAGTTAGGAGTTTTACATCGTCTGAGATTACCAATGCATGCATGAGGCACAGAGCTCAGGGAAACCTCTTAATAATCACCTATTAAAATTGCCCATGGTCGAAAAATTTCCTTCGTTTGATAGGGTATTAATAATCTTTACTTTAGCCAAGCGTTACCTGTTGACAGGGTACTGCGGGAACCAGAATGACGTCGCAAGGGCTTTTCCCAGCATTCATGCTTACTCTTAGCAGTCGCGTTTTCGCGCGCTTGAAAATCTTCACTTTTCATTTAATCGCGAAAAAAAGATCGTCATTTAAAAATATAAATGCGTGAAATACGTTCTCCAGGAGTAATAATTTTTCGATTTAGGCAATAAAAAATATAGAAAACCACCCTTTTGAATGTAGATATTTTAATTTCATTGTATTGGAACCCCACTATGCTTCCAAATGCGATAGCAGCGATAAATTAAGAGAAATATTTCGCTAAATGGATAGGCATGGCCATTCGTTTTTCCCACTAAAAGTAAAGAAGTTTAATAAATGGTACATTTAATTTAGTTTGAGTTTTTCATTGTATTTTTCACTGCCTATTAAGGCAGCTTGCAGGGTAGTGCGTATTTGTAAAATACGCAGCGTTGGGAAATAGGAGGTGTGAGATTTGGTACGAGGGCAACAGTTGTCGGGAGCCGTGCAATACAGGAGAGTATACTCGAGTTTTTCGCGCAAAAGGGCGGAGGTAATGACACGCTCGGGGAATCCCATCATTCCCTCTGCGTGGCGCCACCATCGACACAGAGATACAAACGCTAGAGTGGTTTTGTGAGTGAGTGCCAGAGGGAATGATGAATGCAACATGGCGACAAGCGTGTCACGGACGGGTTCAATCCATTCGCCAGCGCGGACTTTATAGAGCAGATCGAATTCGGCAGTGCACGCACCGGTACACTGACGTGGACCACTCCCAATTGAAGCGAATGTGATTCATCCCCCGATGTATAGAAACCTTCAAAATCCTAAGCGCATCGAGCTCTGCCGACTGAGCGAACCGATTGGAAGCCATGTGATGACGTAACTGCTGAGGGAGACAATATCGCGCATGCATTGCCAGACCCGAGCGATGGTTTCAATGATCTTGTCCAGGCAAAAAAGTAATGAATAATCGACATAATAATTTCAAAATCTTTTCTTATTTAGAAAATTAGCTTTTCATTCGATACGATTTTAATATAACATTCAAATAGCTGCATTTTTCGGCATGGCTTTGCTTTGACTCTTATCTATGAATATTATTCGTGCAATTCATCCTAATGTTGGACTAGAAACTAGAATTTCTAAAACCAGAAATCGTAATAAAGTTCATTATAAAATATTAGCAGTAAATCAATGAAATTTACGCAACTTCCTGCATTTTTTCGAGTTGATATCTAATGTATGCAGAAATATTTGCATTTCAGAGCTACAAGCACGTACTGCGACAGAAGATAATTTATGCTAGCTGAATGAAAATTACCTTAGAGTCGACTAAGCTTGAATTGTAAACGACATTTTAGGCTCATATACATACTATAAGTCCTATCTTTATATACTATGTTTGGATATTTTTACGATGAAATTTAAAAAATAGCGGTATAATTGGATGCATGGAGAGAATCCGCTCTCATATGCTTATATGAATATGAAACCCCTTAATATCGATTGTATTCATTGAGTTTTGCTGAGGCCTGAGAGTAATGCCTACATTTGCAATGAATAGCGATAATATATCTGAATGCAACGACTCTCAACGCTCAACATAGAACCGATTGCTAGTTGGGTAAAATCTTTTTTCAGACTAATCATTGCATTTAAGCCATTTTAAATGTGATTACCATCTCACTGCACCACCATATTGAGGACATTAATTTATCGGCGTGTGGTAGTTTTCTCGCTTTTACACACTATAAATCAATATAATGTCACAATGAAAATTTACCAAATTTTTCTCATATTCCATACTTTCTATTCAAGGTGAGTTAAAGGCAAATAAAATCATTGCGTAAACAATTCAAATTCAGAAACTAAAAATCAAATTCCTTGAACTAGAAGAAAACCAAAACCATCAAAATAAGCTGCTGCTTATACAGCTTAAGCTATTCACTGGGAAAGCGTCATCAGTAGACGATGATGCCGTCGCAGAGTACGAGATGAGTCATCCTATTTGTCTATTTACTCTGATCATATTTTATTTATTTTTATATGTACTATCATCTTATATGTTGAGGGCAAACATGCAGCATTTCAAATATCTCACGTATGAAAATCTTTGATCAAAGAAAACCCGGAGTAAATATTTTCGTTTTTGAGTGGCAGGAAAATGAAATTATATTTCGGACCTTCTAAAAATTTAAATTGCTGATTCTTCATAGTCTCTCCTTTTTTTAAATTTTTCCCTTTAGTTCTTTTTCTCTATATTCTATAATATTCTTTACGCTTCTGGAAAATGCGCTTCTCGAAAGAGAAGGCAAACTTGGGAGAAAGGACTGAAACAATACAATGAGAGGTAAGAAAGATGAGGAGAATGGGGTGGAAAATGTGAAGGAAGGGATGTTGGTGGTAGTGAGGGATAGGCTGAAAAAGGAAGGCAGCAACATTTTATAAAGATATCCGGCGGTGCGGAAACTCGGGGACAGGCGTAACACAGGAGGCTGAGGGGAAAACATCTTCACAGCGATAAATGCCAGCGAGGGGGAGGACAGATGGAGACAGTCATAAGACTCGCGCGAGAGCGGATGAAGAAGAGAAGGGAAACAAGGAAGGATCGATGTCCCGAATTCCGCGGTATCATCAGCCTCTGAAGGGCAAGATAAGAGCACATTAGGCATTATTTGATAGGCCAAGAGGCATATTAGGCCACAATATGAATCTAGCGGAACCACTTAGATAGCAAGAAATATGTAGCAAGGATACATTGTTGGAGGTGATTAAAACATTTTTACATATTTTCATTCATAAATTTAAAAAAAAGTTTTATACAGCATTTCAAGCATCTCAAATTTGAAAATATATACTCAAAGGAAATCCTGAGTGAAAATTTTCAATTTTGAATAAGGATAAATGAATGTAAGTTTTATACCCTCCAATGAATAGATTCGCCAATTCTTCATAGTTTTTTTCAGAAACTATAAAAACGATTTTGAAACTGTAGAATAACTATTTAATAAAATTTAATTAATCAGTAATATAAACCACAGATAGACTGAAAAATATTCTGCGTACTCAAAATATTGGTTCCTAGTTAATTTATGGCTGCTATTCAATTGTTCCTTGCAAGCTCTTTTCTAAAAAATTGTTCATCGTGAGACAAAAAAGATAATTGGAGTAGGAACGTTTAAAGTTATAAAACAAAGCTCTTAACTAAATGTAAGATTAGGAACGAATTACTTGACAGAAAAAATGGGCTTTTTCCATTGAAGTCATGGATTATAGTCATGGATAATATGCCAGAGTCATGGATTTAAACGCAAGGAAACAATAATCAGACCCAAGGATTCACTTGGATGCAAACTTGGTCAAAAGCCAATAATAAGAAATTCTTAAGCCACCAGAAATGATCGCCTAGCTTTTTTGAGAAATAAGGTGTGTTCTCGTTGTGATTTGTGTGGATTCCTTAAAATGATGAGCAATTTAAAGGGGGACTACGGGTGAGAAAAGGCTCCTAACGCCATATCGCCCCACGGCAATTCACTTTACCAAAATGGTAACTTTCGTCTTCGTGGTTTATTTTAAGTAAGAGGAGCAATATGAGCATTTCCTCACATGAAAAGTTTGGAAATATATTTCCCATATAGCATACGTAACTTCGATATTCATGTACTTCTCTACAGCTCGGAAATGAAAATCTACCTTTCGGCCATTTAAAACAATCAAAGAATTTGTAAAATTTAATTTTAAAAAGCTATTTGTCACGCAAAGATAATTTTCTCTTTATAAAAAACAATGAAGTGTACTTTTCAAATAATTTGCCCATGACGAGATGAAGAAAACAAACATTTACCAATTCTCATAATTTTGGGGGGTTCTTCTTCACTCTTTCAACCGTAGAATCGAAACACTTACGTTGATACACTGCTTAATGATTTATTGTTGTAATCCAATAAAAGGCGAGTAGAACGATATATTACACGGCCCTTTGGAGCTCCGGAAGAATTTCAAACAAACGCTAAAAGTTCAGCGTTCTATCTTATTAGCGCCGATAGTAGATGCCTTGGAAGAAAGAGAAAATTTCCAAATGGTTCAAAGAAGAGGAGGGCAATTTGGCAGAATTGAGGCGGTATGCTAATCACTTATTCGCATCCACCTCCATTTCAGCCAACTGCAGCATTGGCGCATTTAGAGTTTAGGGCAGCGATGAGTGAGGAGAATGAGAGGGGTAATATAAGAAGAGAATGGATGAGGTGAAGGAAAGGGGAAGAGAAAAGAGGCTGGATAACCGCCGTAAACAGTAAAGCTTGAGAAAAGAGCTTTGGTGACTTTAATTTCGAAACAAACGTGGGGAATAATCTTTTTCTTAATTAAGAAACGGGAAAATTACGGCCGTGGTAAGAGGCGAGAAGGGCCGTTAAAGGGTGGAGAGATGCCAGAGAAAGGCGAGGAGATGAAAAGGAGAGCGCCCAGTTTGCAGCGATGTATCGTGTCTAGAGGTGTGGATAGCGGCGGCCCGAGAATAAATAGAATAGAGAATTAGGGACTTTATGGAACGTGGTCGGGAGAAGATGGAGAGTGATAAGGGAAAGTGGTAGGAATTGCACCTTAATTTGCAGCAAATTAGCATAAAATTTCAAAGGAGAAATATGAATACTAGAGGAATTATCCTCATTCTCCAGCGGCACCATCACTTGTAATGGAAGAAGAAAAATTAACAACAAGCCTAGTAGAGCCCAGGTTAGGATGACGAATTTGACAAAATGGTTGCTCCAAGACCATAATGCTGAAAATATTCGGATTGGAAGACAGAAGTTACCCAGAAGATCATAAACATTGACCATTTGAAAATCTGATCAGAAAAGGATAGATACCTTTGAGACTTGGTGCTGGCGGTAAATGACGAATTACACTGAATTACACCGCGGGGACTTGATAGAAAATAAAGGGTATAATATCGAATATAGAATTTCCTTACGATAGAAATATAACAGGACATACCAGAGATATTTAACCAAATTATTAACAATAGAACTACCACACTATTTTAAATAAAAGCTACTGAAACATAAAAATTATCCGTGAATTATTCCGAAAGTGATAGAATGAAGACAAAACTCTAGTAATAAATTTCAAATCATGCGAAAGTTGACTCCATAATCTTCCCTTCGTCGAAAGATCACCAATTGCCGTAAGATTAATGAAGTTTGGCTACGTAGACTCGGACTAGGGTTGGATGGTTTCATATCGTGGTATACCTGAGCAGTCAGCAAATGGCAGGTGAGGCATGCAAGGGGTTGGCATAAAGTACAGGAGGTCAAAATTCCATACTTAGGAACTTAAAATTTATCATATTAATGATTGCTGTAGGGGGTTGTTTTCTGGAGAAGGCCATGCAAACTGCCACCAACATCTTTCAAAGCTACAGGGAGAGCTGTAGCTTCCTCGCTCTCTTCCCTTTCGTTGCATATTTGAGCAAGATTTGCTGTCGAAATTTCATGGAACTAACAAATTGAGACCGCACGAAGGGTCGAGGATTGGCATGCAATGTAAGTGTTACCTACTAGCTAAGAAGAATCATCCACGCAATTACAGTCACGTAAACCCAGTTTTCACTCGTGTTTTCCTCCTCTTTCTTCTTCCGTTCCGTGGACAATTTTTTGTGGAGCATCTTAAAAATTAATATTTTTTGCATCCTTAATTTTGCTTAATATCGGCACTGTACTTTATGTATATCGAGCCACCTCTTTCATCTGCATTGTAAGACAAGAATTGAAATCAATAGGAACTGCCTTCGGCATTTTATAATTTTTCTCAATTTTGTAATGTGTGTTTTTCCCAGCGGACAATGGAAGTGAATGTTACTCGGGTTTCACACTTCTCCATATCTCCTTCCGACACAATGATGTGCAAGTGGCACATTGAAACGTTGAAAGGAGAAATGGAGGAACTAACCAGGTGTAAAACCAAAGAAATATTCAATTTCTCAATTTTAATTTGTCATTATGATATGTAAAACTTAACATGAGAGATTAAAAGCGTGGCTTATCTTTAATCTGTTCCAGGAGAACCAAAGCAATATTGAATACATCATACTTTTATATTTGTACAATACACAGATTATTACATGCTTTGTGCAAGCGTTAAATACGAGACATTCGAGGCGCGTGAGTCACCCTCCTCTTCTCCGCTTCTGCACAGGGACGACACTTGTCTCGTTATCCAGGGGAAGCCCTTCATTCCTTCGCGGCCTTTAATGTCTTCCCTCATTTCGCACACCCCACTCCTTCTTCACACATCTCCCGACCTCACACCAGTCTTCTCCTGCTCAGTTTACCGAGGCCTCTGCGTCGCACCCCGTCTCAGCGTTATAAAAACGGGAGAGGCCCACCTCCTCACCGTCGCCGGCTCTCTTATCTCCATCCGACCGCAGCCCTTGCTTCGAACCTTCCCAATCCTTCTCTTCCCACACAATTCATTCCTACAAAATTCCATCTCCTCTCATCGCCAAACTCTTGGTAATTAATGCTAAGCTTTGCTTATTCCAATTGGATGGTTTATGTAAATAACCAAAATTAAATTAGAAGCTTCATAGTATCTTGTCATAATTGTCTCCATACTTTGGAGAGGACATCTCTTTGCATAGTATGGAGACAATACCTATTTACATGGGAGAATAGGGATAGGATAATGGCTCTAAGGTGCTAAATTCATCTTCAAGTCTTGCAGTTATTTCAAATCTACCGTAGAAGTCGTCGTATAGCCGTGTGACAGAAAGTAAGAATGAGAAGACACGAAAAAATGTTATAATATGATTTTTAAACCAGTATTTTACTCTTTACCAAGAGTAAACCGTAGAGAAGGTAGTTAATGCCAATTATCGGCATATTTTAAAGAATTATTTTCCCAATAGTATGAAAGTATCTCCATAGTATAGCGACAATATGTCTTTACAATACTAATTTTAATTAGTTTTAACGGCCTTATGGGTGGCTTACCCGTGAAAGAGAATTAAAGGCTGTTTTTTTAGTATACTATAAAATAGTTTTGTGTCTTTCAATATTCATTTATGCCATATGGTAGGAAGAGGTTTTCTATGTCATACATGATAAAATAGCTAGTATGGAAAATGACTGCAGCAAGGTCCTCTCATTACCCTGTCCCGATCCTTCCCACCATTCACTCTTGCTAAATTCTCTCACATTTCTACCTCTCTCCCTCCTGAAATAGGACCAAACTTTTCATTTGTCTCACACAACAATTTCCTCGGAGAGACTTCATCACATTTTTGTCTACTCCTTTTTCTCTGTCCTTCAAGTTTTCCCACTCCAGAGTCCTTCATGTACGACCTAAAACCTTCCTTCTTTAGTCTACTTCTCTATTCCTCCCTACCTTACTCAATGCTAAAGAAGATTTGTGGTTCCTTTACACCATCCAGATCTCGTTAGCATTTCAAGCCCCAAATTCTTCCATGGCGTTAATTGGATTCCGGAGATAATCAAATGCACTCAGAAGGATTAACAGTAAACTTAAACAATTTAATGGTTCACTCGATGATGATAGAAAATTTATCTTTTAAATTAATAAGCTATGTTACTCTTTGGCCGGCAGTAAAATCAAACTCATTACAAATGTGAAAGCACAACCGAGGTGTAAACTACCGTGAATTAATCGCTCATAATGCAAGTAGTATATTCTTGTAAATGTCCTTTCCTACTCTTTATTCCTCCATTCTACAATGATCTTCTCTATCATTTGTCCGCGAAATCCATTTCCTCATAGGACCTTCTCATTTCCTCAATGACTTATCCGTCTTTCTGATTTTATAGCTCAGCCTCGTCCCGTGGCTCTTTCTTAAGATACCTTATAGGCCCCGAAGTCAATCTCAATTTCCCTCGCTTCCCTTCTTGCCTACTGTACTGTATCTCCCAATGGCATTCTTAACCCGCAAATTGTTTCACGTTTTCTCCCTTAAGTGCCTGTTGGAATTTCTAGGGCAATTTTTTTTATAATGGTAAATTTAATTCCTCAAAAAAACGCGCGTATTCAGAAGGAAAACTAAAAATAATGTTGGCCATATGTTTCAAAAATTTTGGGTTGAATATATTAAAAATGCAACAATATTTTGTTTTCGGCGCAAACTAGACTTTAATTTCTTTCCTTGAAAAGAGCGAATTTTTCCACTAAACGCTGATCACATTACTTGGAAAAACGTTGTAGTGAAATAAGTTTGATAATAACGGTTTTTATTTAGGCTCAAGAGAATGCAATTATTTCTTCCATCATATTTTTTTCATATTTTATGGAAGTAAAATTCTCTAACCGTCACGAAAAAAAAAAATAATCTGACCAGAAAACGATTATTCAGTACGGGATAAGTACTTGATATTGTAGAATAATTAACAACTACTACCAAAAACCGTAGACCATTCACGTTTTTCAAATATAAGATAATAATAATAGTTTCAACATCTGGCAATGAAGCTGTACAGTGTGCAAAATATTATTTCTTGTCCTGACATGTCCTTCCGATTCTCTTTTGCAACGTACCACGATCCGTAGCTTACGCGCCCTAAAATTCACTCTTGTTGGGGTTCAGCCACATTGAATGAAATAAAATTCTTCAGACCGTTAGTAGCAACAAAAAAAGTCTAGGCTGGAAGCGTTTGTAATGTGCTGCTATAAGGAATCAAAAGTGGTGCTATTATAAATGAAATTCGTAAAAATAAAATAAAAGATTTAAGAAAAACGAGCTTTAACCAAAAACTGTATAAAATAAGTACACTAACAAGTGAAAATATGCTTTTGATACTCTTATGAAAACGCGCGGGTGCTTGTTTTCTTTATTAGGCATGAGCGTAGAAGAGCCTGATAGGTGATTACGAAAACGACGGTCCACAAATTTCAACCCGGTATTTAACCCGGGCAAAGTTTAGCTGCCGGTGAATATATATATAACACCTCCTCAGCTGGAATGAATGTGCGTGGGAACAGTGGCTTAACTAAGAATATGCTTTGGGGCTTTGAGGGGGGGGGGGAATGGCTTGGAGTGGCGATAGCCCCCTCAAGGCAAAATCTGGGAAAATTTTTGAAAAATGATAGGCCTGGGTATACATTTTACATCATTGTGGCACTAAAACTTTAGATTTTAGCGGAACAGTTATTAAAATTTATAAACTAGGCAATAGTTTTAGATAACTTTTTTATTTCTCTGAGGCTTTGGGAGGGATCTATCCCCTCATACATACCATTTTTTATGCCACTGCGTGGGAAGAATGGCAAAACAAGCGTAAAGTACCAGTAAGAAAATCATCAACGCACCTATGAGCTCAAGGCCCAGCTTGTAATTAATTACCAAATGTTTGAGTGAAAAATATTTGTATTTTTAAGTTACGAAATAGTGAGGGATGAGAATGTCCTAAAAAGGCTACGAGAGAAGAAGAGGATAGTGAAAACTCCAGGGATTTGCAGATGATTTGAGAAGAGACTGACCATTTCAGAGGGCGAGCAACAAGGAGTTGAAGATAAATGTGATTTGGGAAATGAATGAGAAAGATTAAGAAAGTAAGAAAACAGATGAGGGATATCACGACCACGCCCAAGTTATTAATCACTAACTCAATTAATGCAAGTTTTAATCCTCAGACTTGCGTTTATCCTATAAGTGCCGCATTTATCTCTTGCGGGATTTTTTAAGCCATTACTTCATGGCTCTAGACTTACAGTTTTCCCACTCCTTCACATTCTATACAGCCCTATCTATTTATCTATCCATGTATTCTCTCCTACCCAACGGTTGAGACTTAGCACTAACGACAATACATGCAAGTTCCTCTGTACTAAAATGAAAGCCTCATCATGAAACTCTTCATTCTTCAATTCAATATGAATTTTTACACTAAACACTGGTGACCAGCATTTTTCCAGGTAACTACACATCTACCATGAGAGGCTTTTTCTGAAATGTGACACATTTCTATTTTTCCTCTAAAATATGTGTCTAAAACCCGAGGCGAGACGTCTTGTGACGCGGACACAAAAGATATGTTATTAAGCCAAGGTAAAGAATAAAAAAGGAAAAACCAAATGCATTGCTGATGAACTGAGAAGAGGATAACTAATAGAAAGGATGAGGACCAAGGAGTCACAGATAAATGCGTTTCGGGAAATAAAGGCACAGAGCTCGGAAGAAATAAGAGTAAGGTGTAACAGGAAAGACAGCGGCATAACGAGAGGCCAGAGAGAAAAGATTTTGTTGAAAAACCTATTAAAACATTCTCCTCTGAAGTGAAATTTATGGTAAAATCATCATAAAATGCTGGATGTATTTCTTGACCTTGGATGTTATGCAAGGGAAACTTTTGAAGTTAAAACCAATGAGGGGTGAGGGAACTTTGAAGCCGTGTTCAAAGTTCACCGAGGTTATTAACAGATTAAAACGAGTATTTCGGAGTGTGAATGACGTGACTCATGGGAGAGAAAGGTAAGGAAAATCATCAACGCACCTTTGAAGCCAAGGGCCAGCTTGTAATTAATTAGCAAATATTGGGGTAAAAAATTTATATTTTTAAGTTGTGAAATAGAGGGGGATCAGGAGGTAATAATTCCTGGAGAGGTGCTGAATGGCTTCGAGCAGCTGTCCCAAAACTTTTATATGCGTGAACTAGTAACTTTCAGTACTAATAATTCGAGAATCTATTCTAAGTAGATATTTTTCACTACTAAAATCTATATTTCGAAAGTTTTTCGACTGAATAATGAAAATAGTTTTGCATAAATGGTGTTTTTTTAGAACTTTCGATTTTTTCAATCAATCAATCTTTTGGTTCACGTTTTGATTTTTGTAGAAGGGTCGAGATTTTAAGTTCGAGTAAAAATCAGTGAGACCAACAGTTTTACATCACTACTCCAAGATTGGAGAAAAATCACCGATTTCTCCATGAAACGCCACTTAATGTAAGGGAATGGTGCCTGCTCATATTGATTAATAATGTTGATAAAATTCGGATGTTCCAATAAATAGCTGAAATTGTCTATTTCATTAAATTAATTGAGCTGCAATATGTTTACCTTTAATAGACAACAATATGCATCAACGTCAAATATTTTCTCATTTTTCACGAGTGGTGTAAATACTTCATGTTTTGTATATTTTGAATGCATTTCTCCTGCATTAAATATGCTTAGATAGTGCAGATGAGCTGTCACCAGCCGAAATTAATCCGTCGTATTCAGTTTATTTCCTAAAACTTTTTCACGAAACCTATTTTCTCCTCCAAAACCTAATTCCACCTCAATCCTGCAGTGTTTTCGACTAAACCTTCCCCTCTCCCTCACTCTGACTATGAGAGAGGGTGAGAGTTTCCAAAAACTCACTCCCTACCCTCAGAAGAGCAATGAAACTAATCCTTACTCACCGGATCATTAGCCAAGATGGGGTCCGGATGGTAGAAGCGTGCGAGGAGAGGAGAAAAGGGCGGGGTAGAGTGAGCCAATGCTATTTAGGGTGGAATGGGGGAGAAAGAAGCGAGGAATTGGGCCCTAGTGAGAGAGTTGGATCTTGAAGAGGAGGTTCAGCGAGTTCCGTTTTCCTCAGCAGATCCCATACACACGCCTCTGCGCAGTGGAGTAGCCAGGAATTTTGTTCGCGGGGGGTGCAAAAATAGGGGGAAAAATTTTTGAAAACCTGGGTACGTTTGAAATGGGGAAGAAGTGGAGGTGACAAAGCGGGTTCCATGTGTAAAAAAAAGAGAATATTCTGCGAAGGGGAAAAGAGGAGTCAATGATAATGGCTGTAACCGTGTGAGAAATCGTAATAATAACAATAATAAAAAACATCTTTATTGGGCGAGATTGGGACTAAGTCCAATATTCCATCTAACCCCTATCGTATATGTGATACAGGATAGTGTATCAGTGCATAAGGAGCAGTGGGGTAGCCCGGAATTTTTTGCAGGGCCCAAAACCAGGAGGGAAAATTTTTTAAAACCTGGGTACTAAGTAGGGGGTTTTGAACTAATTTTAACACATTTCATAATCGAAAAATGTCATAATTTGTTAAAAATAATATTTCGTAAATTCATGATTTTACAATATTTTTCTCTTTTATGAAGGAAAAAAATTGCTGTTGTATATTTCGGGGGGAGGTCCGGACCCCCCCCCCCCGGACGTCACTGCCTCTGCGACTCCATTTCCCTTACCTTTAATTAACTTCCCTCCCACGATCAAACGCTAACTAGAATGTTTTTTTAAACCATACATTTTTCGTAAATTCATTTGAACTTCCATATACTTTTAATATTCATCTTTTACTCTTTTAAATTGTTTTTCTAATGGAAATTTTATACATTTTAACTCAAAGTTTAATTTTTAACCCCAATCTATTTATTTTTATATCCATTTATTAATGTGGAATGCAATCGTTTGGCATGCAGGCCAATTACTATGATTTGTATTGCAGTTCGAGTCAAGTCCGAAGGTCTGACCAATGGACAATATTCGTCCTTCGCTGAATAAAGTTGATACATTAGGCAGCCTCCTCGTAGATTATTGTGACAAAAAAGTCGAAAACAAATATATATCAATGCCTTAAACTCTGTAAAATAGCCCTGGCAAAGGAGTACGGATTTTGGCCATTCCCGAGCAAGGTTAAATGAACCCTCTAATAGGCGCAATTTAATCTGTGGGATGATGTAACTGACAACAGAAGTTTGAGAATATTATAACTGGCTGAGAAATATTTTATCCTTGTGAATAGCATTACCTTGCTGAGTGTCAAAGAAGCAGCCTGATAATGTTTTCAAGAAGTTAAATATTTTGATCTGAGGTTTACACGGCGTTTCTTCATATGGGTCTTGGCTTCCGGGCGTTCCTCCGCGTTTAGATGTCCATAAGTGACGACAGTTTCTCCAGCCATCCTGCTGGCGTCTTATGGTCAGAAGTAGCGATGCATAAAATTTGGCCGTCTTATATAGGTACCTTGGGGATCAGAGGTCGATTCGGGTTGGTCGATTCTGAATCAGAGCCCACCTGAATTCTAACCAATCAGAATCGACCTCTGATCCCCAAGGTACATATATACTTACTCTTACTCCCAGGGCCATACATATCTAAGTAGATATTTGGCCGCACCAACAATCCTCTTCCATCTATCTCTATTTCCTGCGTCCTCCTCGGTCGCTCCTAATCGCTCCAGGTCTACCTTCACTTGGTCCCACCACCTTCGCCTTGGTCTTCCTCTTGGCCTTCTTCCTTCAGGATTCCTCATTATAACTTGTTTTAAATGATTAGTGTCCTCTCTTCTCAAAATGTGCCCAGCCCATCTAATTCTTCTACATTTAAACCCGCACACTACATCTGGATCCTTGTATAGCTCTCTTAATTCTCTATTGTGTTTTCTCCTCCACTCTCCTCCTTCAGAGATTGGTCCATATATTTTCCTAAGGATCTTATTTTCAAAAACAATTAATTTTCTCTCTTCCTTTTTATCCAGTTTCCAAGTTTCACTTCCATATAACAGTACGGGTCTTATGATTGTTTTATATATTCTGATTTTAGTAGTGTGTGATAGTAATTTTGAGGACATGAGTTTGTTGCAGGCGTAGAAGCATCTGTTAGCCAGATTTAGCCTGTTTTGTATTTCTATTGCTTCTTTGCTTTCTCTTGAAATAAAAACGCCTAAATACTTAAAAGAGTCCACTTTTTCAAAATTGTGGTTGTCTATGTAGAGAGGATTTTGATTTCTGTTCATTTCATTTCTTGTAAAGTGTATATATTTAGTTTTTCCATCATTTACTTTTAGTCCTAGATTAGCTGTTTCTTCCATGAAAAGTTTTGTAAGCCGGCGTATGTCGTCTAAATTTTCTGCTAAAATTACCACATCGTCTGCAAAAGCAAGTATATTTATTCTGGAGCCAATTGTTACGCCTTCGTCCATTTTTGCTACTTTTTGAAGAGCTTCTTCTATTGCTGAGTTGAATAGGATTGGGGATAGTCCATCACCCTGTCTTACGCCTGCCTTTATCCTGAAAGGTTCCGACACCCGTGCATTTATTCGTACTGAGCATGTGGAGTCTGTCATACTTGTTTTAGCGAGGTTTATTAGCTTTTTTGGAATTCCGAACTTGTCCAACTTTTCCCACAGTCACTCTCTATTAATACTGTCATATGCTTTTTGGAAATCGATAAATATTGCAAAAAAATCTTTATTAAACTCCCAGTACTTCGATATAATTTCTTTGAGAATAAATATTTGATTTGTTGTGGACCTGCCTTTTACAAACCCTGCCTGGTGATCTAGAATTATTTCACATGTATATTCTTCAATACGATTTAATATTATCTTAGATAGGACTTTATAAGGAATGCTAAGGAGTAAATTTTATGCATCACTACTTCTGACCTAAAGACGCCAGCAGGATGGCTGGAGAAACTGTCGTCACTTATGGACATCTAAACGCGGAGGAACGCCCGGAAGCCAAGGCTCAAGTTAAATATTTATAAAAAAATGTTATATATTCCAGTTTTGTAATGCAAAAGTGCAATGATAAATGGAAATGTATTCTAAAAACAAAAATATACACAAGTTTAGTGAAAAGTTTAGTTTTATATGTTATCCCCTGAGATTGCACAAAAATTGTATTATTTAACCCTTAACTACTGGCGCCGGGTGATGATAGATCCCCAGGCTGGTAAATTCGTTGTTTACTTCCAGGGTGATTTGGCGACATCGCTTAGCTACTTCGCAGCTTCAAGTCTACTCCCTCCCTCCCACCAAATTAGTTTTTGTCAGTCTATCTCACCCTTGTGAAGTGTAAACATTGTGCAAAGTGATCTGGGGACTCCGTATGTCCCCGCGCCACTAGTTGCGTTAACCTCGTTTTTTTTTACATTGAAGTAATTGCCATTTTGAAGTGAAGTGGTGTATATTACTCCATTTTGAATTTTGTTATAATAATTGAATTATGATATCTCAGGATCTGGATGAAGAGAAAATTAAATATGATTTTACGTTTGCACAAAAAAATGCAAGATTTTTCCTAAAAATATGAAAAAATATTATACATTGAAAATATCAAAATTTAATAATCTACAACTGTGAAAAACAGTTTAAACTTTCAAAAATGCGTGGCGGGTTTTGAAAAATATCATTAGTCATTAAGAAATCAAATAAATAATTTGGGGATATGGTATATCCCCACGCCAGTGCTAACGTCTCAAAAAACCGTGCCAGTAGTTAAAGGTTAATCTGACAAATGAATTGAGGCTGAACATGGTAGGATTTGCGTTGCGTCTATCAGATGGTTAAAAATAAAGTCAAGTCACATACCTGCATCAACCCTTACCCCACAGATTCATCCCTCTTCTCCTTCATCCACAAGTTTCCTTCCCCTCCTATCATTTTGAATCTCCTTTCCCATCGCTAATCTTCCCTCCCGCTCCACTGCTTTCCACCAGATTGAGCCCGTATCTGGCTTTGAAAACTTGTTGCTCCCTACCGATACGTTCGCATTTCATGTCCTCGCGAGGAAATGGATTTGATTAATATTTTATCCCACCTGAACTCGGGTGTGTCTGAAGTCAGATATCTTAATTTCGATGGAACCTACGTTTATATGATGATCAAAGAAAAATACTTTTCCCTGCCTACATAGATTAATAATTTTGATTAAATTCGGAGGCTACTTGTCACTTATAGCTACTGAAATCGTACAATTATATACAATAATTGAGAATCGAGGAAGGTTTTAGCAGGTTTAGATACATCCGCATTTCATCAAAATCTTTGCTTGATGTGAGTACGGAAAATTATTTTTTAAATTGATTATTATAAAAATTCAAAATTGATTTAATGCTTTTCAATACGGATGCTAAAAACATGGGCGCTAATGGTTCTTTTAAATTTTCTCTCTGGAAATTACTAAGTAATATTTTTAAATAATACGGAGTTTGAGTCGAGTGGCATAAAAGCTGCGCAGAGAAAAATTTGCATTTGATTTTTAATCTCAGTGGAATTAATTTGCAAATATGCTTTAACTTGGCTGTATGTGTAGGCTATCAGGGATGTTAGTTCCCATCGAGAAGAGAAACTAGCTCGCAGTCGACTATCCTGATAATCACCCCTTCTTAACCTCCTTCCGACACCCCGCGGAGTTGAAGGGTTCCATTTTGGCGTCGTCTCAACAAGGTGTTCGGCCAAACAATGTTTCCACTCGAAGGCCCTGGAGGTCGGTGCGGAGGCGGGAGGCACTACTTGTTGGAACGAAGAACCCTCCTTTGGATTAATCGGGGTTCTGGGAAGCGGTGGATTATAACTGAGGCATCAGCACTTCTCTCGTCACCTCAGGCAATTATCTCGCGCGATTTGACGGGAAGCTTTCCATTTTCACGCCCCGTGTCACCAGCAGACACCTATTCACCTTCCCCTATTTTTCACCCTATTTCTTTGCTCGTCCAGAATCGAGGACCATCCTCAAAAGCCTATCATGCACGGAGCCGATTGGTGTGAAAATAGAGATCATATGCAGGCAAATATGATAGGAAGACGGAGATTCAATTGAGAGGATTTTCAATTTAACACGTGCGCATTGCGAAATTTTGAATTCTATAAAAAATTATTTGATTTTTCTCGGGTTGATTTGTTTTTGACCCTTCATAACTCAGAGCTGCTTGAGAGAAATTAAATTTAAAAACTTTTCATTTTAAAAAAGTGAAATTTTTATCATCAATCATAATTATGGTGTCAGCCACCTATTTCAGCATTAAAATTTACAGCAAAGCACAGACTCAACATTGGGTTTTAATGTGTTGATCAATAGAAACTACAAATAGTTCGAAGAATGATCATACCATACTAATATATCCAATGTAAAACGCAGTTGATTACATTCTTTCATACATACCTACTAACTAAACGAGTCCGGTTAAACTTGTACATCCCACTGCCTCCAAACAGCCGAAATATTCTTACCTCATAAAATTGCACCGTACTCCATGCTTAATATTACAGCCAGTTGAATCTTTCACGCGGCAGTTAAAAAGTTAAAACACTAAAAAATGGTGGTTTTTACTACCCACCCCTCCTCGTTGACATTGTGTTCAAATTTGGTCATTATGTAATTCTAGAATTTTTGTAATTTTCCCTAATTCAGAAAGTAATTTATAACAATGTTCATATCAGCTGCCAGCTTAAGCACGATTTAATAATGTCAATCGCAATAATTAAAACCATGAATTTATTAAAGATAAATACAGAAAAGTACGATGAGTAGGATAAGTTGGCTGCATTTACCGCCCTACTTAAACACCTTATGTTATGACTACATTATAAATATGATTCTAGCATACATTGGAATAAGCACAGTAATTTCCGCAAACTAATCTCCTATAGTATCTATTAATTTTTAGGAAGGATAATCATCATCTAGACCCTATAAAATA